>NC_074692.1:43142039-43254738 GCF_029448725.1 Salvelinus fontinalis
GTAAAGTGTGGTGTATCGCAGGGCAGCTCTCTAGAACCTCTACTCTTTTCTATTTTTACCAATGACCTGCCACTAGCATTAAACTAAGCATGTGTGTCCATGTATGCTGATGATTCAACCATGTATGCATCAGTAAACACAACTAATGAAGTCACTGAAACGTTTAACAAAAAGTTGCAGCATGTTTTGGAATGGGTGGCCAGTAATAAACTGGTTCTGAACATCTCTAAAACTAAGAGCATTGTATTTGGTACAAACCATTCCCTAAGTTCTACACCTCAGCTGAATCTGGTAATGAATGGTGTGGCTGTTGATCAAGTTGAGGAGACTAAATTACTTGGCATTACCTTAGATTGTAAACTGTCATGGTCAAAATATATAGATTCAATGGTTGTAAAGATGGGGAGAGGTCGGGCCGTAATAAAGAGATGCTCTGCTTTTTTGACACCACACTCCAAAAAGCAAGTTCTGCAGGCTCTAGTTTAGTCTTATCTTGAATATTGTCCAGTCATGTGGTCGAGTGCTGCAAGGAAAGACCTAGTTAAGCTGCAGCTGGCCCAGAACAGAGCGGCATGTTTTGCTCTTAATTGTAATCAGAGGGCTGATAGAAATACTATGCATGCCAGTCTCTCTTGGCTCAGAGTTGAGGAGAGACTGACTGCATCACTTCTTTTTATAAGAAACATTAATGTGTTAAATCCCAAATTGTTTGCATAGTCAACTTACACACAGCTCTGGCACACACACTTACCCCACCAGACATGCCACCAGGGGTCTTTTCACAGTCCCAAAATCCAGAACAAATTCAAGAAAGTGTACAGTATTATATGGAGCCCTTATTGCATGGAACTACATTCCATCTCATATTGCTCAAATTAACAGCAAACCTGGTTTCAAAAAACAGATAAAGCAACACCCCGTGACACAAAGCCTCTCCCCTATTTGACCTAGATAGTTTGCGTGTATGTATTGGTATGTAGGCTACGTGTGCTATTACATTTTTTTTATGTAGCTCCGTCCTTGAGTTGTTCTTGTCTATTGATGTTCTGTATTATGTCATTCTGTATTATGCTTCATGTTTTGTGTGGACCCCAGGAAGAGTAGCTGCTGCTTTTGCAACAGCTAATGGGGATCCTAATAAAATACCCCAAAATTCTTTGCTCTCAACAAATATGTGACTCCCCACCATAGTCTCCCCTTCAAACGTGCTCCCCTTTCTACCTCTGTATGTCCTTAGTAACTTCTAATCTGTGTAAATAAAAGTTGAAAATACGTCTTTTTTTTGTATTTGACACTTGTGTGTCTCCGTAGTGTCCGAGGCTCGCGGAGGGAAGAGCAAGACCGGAGGGTCAGACGAAGACCCCGACAACATCCCGCCCATTAATCAGTCTATTGCTATGGCAATCGCCGGCAATCCCTTCAACACCTTGGCGAGGAATGCCCTGGCTTCCATGGCGTCTGTGGTAAGGATATAGGAATGTTGCCATGGTTTTGTATCAGTAGGACTCTCTTCTTTCACCTCCAAGCACATACTGTATGTTTGGGTTCCTCCATCAGACCTGGATTAAGTTAGCTTTTTAAAATGATTCATTCACAATTTCAATTAGAGTAGTAAATTCCTTGCTCTGTAATTTTGTGACTAGTAGTGATAAAGGTGTGTGTGTGTGTGTGTGTGTGTGTGTGTGTGTGTGTGTGTGTGCACGCACGCATCCACAAGGGGGCGGTGGTGTAGCAGGTGTGCTGCTGTGAGGTAGACTGATGAGCTGTCGGAAGCACACACACACACCATCCATTATGAGATGCCAGCTCTCTTTCTCTATCTCTCACACACACACACACACACACACACACACACACACACACACACACACACACACACACACACACACACACACACACACACACACACACACACACACACACACACACACACACACACACACACACACACACACACACACACACACACACACACACACCGGGAGATGCTTTATGGACAGGCATTATCATCATAAGTGAACTGGGCTGTGCTGAGAGACACACACATCCATCAAATGTAGCCACGGCAACCACACAGCCACAGAACACCCTCCATCTGTCTCTCCTATTATACTTCGTCTGTGCTAGATGGATGTATGCCCTATACACAATGCAAACTGTAGTTATTATTTTTTTTTACAGTTTTGAAAAGTGTTTAACATATTGACATTGAACTCGAGTCGAGGTCTTAAGCCTGCTATTTGAGTAATAGCATCTATGGAATCAGTAGGAGTTTAATGGTTGTCTTCATCAGAGGTCCCAATCAACTCTGTGTAATAGTGTTACTCAATGGTAGACATCAATCACTGGTCTGTATGGAATATTCATCAAACTCAACCTCTGAATTACATGTAGCACCTGTGGAGAGCCTTGGCAGCGGCTAATTGGGATTCCAATAAAATACAAGAACCCATAAACAACATTATACTACAGTATGTCTCTGTCCACTCTAAAGTATACAGTATATCTCTGTCTGTCTCCTCTGTAGCAGTCTGCTAAGGCAGTGGCCACCCTGTCGGCAGAGACCAGCCGTAACCTGCTGCTGTGTTTCCTGTGGGTAATGAAGAACGCTGAGAGGAGTCTGATCCAGCGCTGGACTGTAGACATGCCCTCAGCACAGCTCAACAGACTGCTAGAACTACTCACCATCTGTGTTTCCTGCTTTGAGTACAGGGTAAGTGTATCTGCGCCCTGCATGGAGTATATGCCTAATTAATGTCTGTAAGTAGGATGTAAATGTGTGTGTTATTGTCACTGTGTTTGTGCGTGCATGCCTTCACGCATTGTGTGTGTGTGTTGTGCAGGGGAAGCGGAGCAGTGATAAGGTGAGCACGCAGGCCTTACAGAAGTCCCAGCAGGCCAAGATGCAGCTGGAAGACTCCCTACTGAGGGGCATCGGAGCCCGGGGGGAAATGATGCGACGGGCTGGAGGTCAGTCTGATTGATGAAGAGTAGCTACATGCACAGTACACGACTTAGAAGTATATCTCCTGAAAAGCAGTTCTGAGTTGCTGAAAAGGGAACAATGGTACTCCTAAGCTGCTTTTTGATTGGACAAGTGCCTGCCAGCCCCTTTATCCCTGACCTTTGACCCTGACAGGAAGTGACCGTGCAGGTCAGAGAGTGAACCTGCGCTGGAGAAAAGACCTGACACAGTGGAGGCAGACCAATGACAAACACGACAAGTGAGTTACACGCACTGAGTACAAATGCAATTCATTCATTACATATCTCTCCTGGTATGGAAGAAGATACATTGTCAGACAATACATTTGGAAGAAACTAGTGAAGAGAACCCCCTCTCCGGTTTCCCTCAGAACCAAAGCAGAGCTAGACCAGGAGGCTCTGATCAGTGGGAATCTGGCTACCGAGTCCAACCTCATAGTCCTGGACCTACTGGAGACCATAGTACAGGTCCAACATCTTTCTCCTTATGTTTTCAATCTACCTCTACTTCTTTCTTCTCTCCGTGTTTGAGATTGACTGCAGACTGACTGTTCTACAAATCACCTTGAATCTGCAAGAACTACTGATTGTTTGTAGATCAGTCTGTCAGCATTTACCCACAACGCATCACGAAATTGATACTCTCTTGAACACAGCCAACATCATAGTGTCCTCTCTAGTCCCATTGGCTGACATTATTCTCTCTCTCCCTTGTGATTGGTTGTCATGACTGTCTTCCATACAGGCTGTTCCATTGGCTGACTGTAAGGACAGTGTTGTGGGCGGTGTGTTGAGGGTGTTGCTACACTGTCTCACTTGCAACCAGAGTACAACCTTCCTGTCTCACTGCTTCAGCACACTGCGAGCACTCGTCGTCAAGGTACTGTCTATATACAATATATACTGACAGTATTGTGTGTGTATGGATGTGTGTGCATGTACTGACAGTATTGTGTGTGTTATAGTTTGGTGACCTGTTGTTTGAAGAGGAAGCCGAGCAGTGTGCAGACCTGTGTCAGAAGGTGCTCCAGCACTGTAGCAGTCCTGTGGATGGAAATAGAAGCCAGGCCTGCGCTACCCTATACCTCATCATGAGATGCAGCTTCAGCTCAGCCAATGTGAGCACACACACACACACACACACACACACACACACACACACACACACACACACACACACACACACACACACACACACACACATAGACAGATTCCGTCTCATCCTTTTTCCTCTACCACCCAGTCGTTTCCATGTCTATTTTGAGCTCAGTGGAGAAAGTTGCTGAGTGATGTGTTTCTGGGTACTTAGAAGTGAACAGGAAGATATGTCCCTGTCTACCCCTGTGTCCCTGCCTTTCTGTAAGTAATGACAGTACGAGTGAGAGAGAGGCACCACCAGGCACCTCCCCACCCCACCCAGCCAACACCCTCCCATCCCGACCAGCCAACACCCTCCCATCCCGACCAGCCAACACCCTCCCATCCCGACCAGCCAACACCCTCCCATCCCGACCAGCCAACACCCTCCCATCCCGACCAGCCAACACCCTCCCATCCCGACCAGCCAACACCCTCCCATCCCGACCAGCCAACACCCTCCCATCCCGACCAGCCAACACCCTCCCATCCCGACCAGCCAACACCCTCCCATCCCGACCAGCCAACACCCTCCCACCCCGACCAGCCAACACCCTCCCACCCCGACCAGCCAACACCCTCCACCCCGACCAGCCAACACCCTCCCAAACCGACCAGCCAACACCCTCCCAAACCGACCATGGCCACAACTCATATAGGTCCCTCCAGGTCAAACCAAGCCTCCTGACCCTTCCATGTCCCCAACCTCGACAACTTGAAAATCACACATGTGCTCAGGCAACATCAGACCTAATCCACTCAATTAAATTAAGCAAAACAGAATCATTTTACATTTGACTAGAAATTAAAATGGAAATAATCTCAACAGAGAAAAATGTCCTGCTGTGTGCTACCTATATCCACATACTTTAATGAAGACAGCTTCTCCATCCTAGAGTGGGAGATCAACCATTTCCATCCCCAGGGACATGTACTAGTCTAACCTAAGCGCCAGAACTGGACAGTAACCTCACACCCTCCACACACAGGGGGACAAGCACCTACCTGGAGGGGACTGCATTCCCTCCCAAATATATATGCCCCCCTAGACACAACTATGACAAAACAACCAACAAAAATGGGTTACAACTCAGCTCTGTCGCATGCTGGGTTTGTACATAGTCAGTGGTAGGCTTCGAGGGGAATCCTATGGTAGGTACACCTACAGCCCATCCCTTGGCAGTGGTACTATAGACTACTTTATCAAAAGGCCTGTAGTGTTGATGGTATACTAAATTAAATGATAAAATATGCAGACCACAAATTCAAAATGGCTATTCTTAAACTCTTCAATGTTATCCTCAGCTCTAGCATCTTCCCCAATATTTGGAAACAAGGTCTGATCACCACAATCCACTAAAGTGGACACAAATTTGATCCCAATAATTACTGTGGAATATACGTCGACAGTAACCTTGGAAAAATCCTCATGGTCACGTGCGCCGAATACAACAGTTGTAGACCCCCACACATTGACTCGGTACCCGTAACCCCTCTGTATATAGCCTCATTATCTTTATTTTGTGATACTGATTTAATTTTTAATTTTTAATATTTTCTTAACTCTATTCCTTGAACTGCATTGTTGGTTAAGGGCTTGTAAGTAAGCGTTGCAGACTGCAACATTTCCTCAGTGAACACAATGTCCTGAGCGAATGTCAAATTGTCTTCTTACCAACATATCGTACGACAGACCACATATACACCCTGCACACACTAATAGATAAACAAAACAAAGCAGTCTTCTCATGCTTTTTTTATTTAAAAAAAGCTTTTGACTCAATTTGGCATGAGGGTCTGCTATACAAATTGATGGAAAGCATTGTTGGGGGAAAACATACAATATTATAAAATCAAGGTACACAAACAACAAGTGTGCAGTTAAAATTGGCAGTTAAAATTGGCAATAAATTGGCAATAAACACAACATATTTCTTTCCTCAGAGAAGTGGGGTGAGACAGGGAAGCACCTTGAGCCCCACCCTCTTCAACAGTTTACATACACCTTAGCCAAATACATTTAAACTCAGTTTTTCACAATTCCTGACATTTAATCCAAGTAAAAAATTCCCTATTTTAGTGAATTTTGGTTAGGATCACCACTTTATTTTAACAATGTGAAATGTAAGAATAATAAAGTAGAGAGAATTTATTTAAGCTTTTATTTCTTTCATCACATTCCCAGTGGGCCAGAAGTTTACATACAGTCAATTAATATTTGGTAGCATTGCCTTTAAATTGTTTAACTTGTGTCAAACGTTTCGGGTAGCCTTCCACAAGCTTTCCACAATAAGTTGGGGGAATTTTGGCCCATTCCTCCTGACAGAGCTGGTGTAACTGGGTCAGGTTTGTAGGCCTCCTTGCTCGCACACGCTTTTTCAGTTCTGCCCACACATTTTCTATAGGATTGAGGTCAGGGCTTTGTGATGGCCACTCCAATACCTTGACTTTGTTATCCTTAAGCCATTTTGCCACATCTTTGTAAGTATGCTTGGGGTCATTGTCCATTTGGAAGACCCATTTGCGACCAAGCTTTAACTTCCTGACTGATGCCTTGAGATGTTGCTTCAATATATCCACATAAGTTTCCTTCCTCATGATGCCATGTATTTTGTGAAGTGCCTCTTGCAGCAAAGCTCCCCCACAACATGATGCTGCCATCCCCGTGCATCATGGTTGGGATGGTGTTCTTTGGCTTGCAAGCCTCCCCCTTTTTCCTCCAAACATAATGATGGTCATTATGGCCAAACAGTTCTATTTAGTTTCATCAGACCAGAGGACATTTCTCCAAAAAGTACGATCTTTGTCTCCATGTGAAGTTGCAAACCGTAGTCTGGCTTTTTTTATGGAGGTTTTGGAGCAGTGGCTTCTTCCTTGCTGAGCGGCCTTTAAGGTTATGTCGATATAGGACTCGTTTTACTGTGGATATAGATACTTTTGTACCTGTTTCCTCCAGCATCTTCACAAGGTCCTTTGCTGTTGTTCTGAGATTGATTTACGCTTTTCGCACCAAAGTACGTTCATATCTAGGAGACAGAACGCATCTCCTTCCTGAGCGGTATGACGGCTGCGTGGTCCCATGGTGTTTATACTTGCGTACTATTGTTTGTACAGATGAATGTGGTACATTCAGGCGTTTGGAAATTGCTCCCAAGGATAAACCAGACTTGCGGAGGTCTACAATTTATTTTCGGAGGTTTTGGCTGATTTCTTTAGATTTTCCCATGATGTCAAGCAAAGAGGCACTGAGTTTGAAGGTAGGCCTTGAAATACATCAACAGGTACACCTCCAATTCACTCAAATTATGTCAATTAGCCCATCAGAAACTTCTAAAGGGATTACATAATTTTCTGGAATATTTCAAGCTGTTTAAAGGCACAGTCAACTTAGTGTATGTAAACTTCTGACCCACTGGAATTGTGATACAGTGAATAATAAGTCAAATAATCTGTCTGTAAACAATTGTTGGAAAAATTACTTGTGTCATGCACAAAGTAGATCTCCTAACCGACTTGCAAAAACTATAGTTTGTTAACAAGAAATTTGTGGAGTGGTTGAAAAACGAGTTTTAATGACTCCAACCTAAGTGTATGTAAACTTCCGACTTCAACTGTAGATCAATTAATTGGCTAGGGCTCTAGATCAGTCTGCAGCACCCGGACTCACCATACTACACTCTGAAGTCAAATGTCTACTGTTTGCAGATGATCTGTTGCTTCTGTCCCCAACCAAGGCGGGCCTACAGCAGCACCTAGATCTTCTGCACAGATTCTGTCAGATTTGGGCCATGACGCTAAATCTCAGTAAGACAAAAATAATTGTGTTCCAAAATGGGTCCAGTTGCCAGGACAACAAATGCACATTCTATGCCATCAAAAGGAACATAAAACTTGACATCCCAATTAGGATCTAGCTAAAAGTACTTAAATCAGTTATAGAAGCCATTGTCCTTAATGTTTGTGAGGTCTGGGGTCCACTCGCCAAACAATAATTCACGAAATGGGACAAACACCCAATTGAGACTGCATGCAGAATTCTGATAAAATATCCTTCATGTACCATGCAAACCACAAACAATGCATGCAGAGGAGAATTAGGAATAATAAAAATCCCAGAAAAAGCTGTAAAATTCTATAACCACCTAAAAGGAAGCAATGCCCACACGTTACACCGCAAAGCCCTCACCTACAGAGAGATGAACCTAGAGAAGAGTCCCCTCAGCCAGCTGGTTTTGGGGTTCTGTTCACAAACACAGACTCCACAGATATCTAACAAGACACACAATCTAAAGTAAAGGAATGGAATTAAGAAGATATAAATATTTGGATGAGCAATGTCAGAGCGGCATAGACTAAGATACAGTAGAGAAGGATAGAATACAGTATATACATATGAGATGAGTCATGCAAAATATGTAAAGTGACTAATGTTCCATTATTAAAGTGGCCAGTGATTTCAAGTGTATGTATATAGTGCAGCGGCCGCTGTGCTAGTGATGGCTGTTTAAC
The DNA here is from genome assembly GCF_029448725.1 of Salvelinus fontinalis. Taxonomy (NCBI): domain Eukaryota; kingdom Metazoa; phylum Chordata; class Actinopteri; order Salmoniformes; family Salmonidae; genus Salvelinus; species Salvelinus fontinalis. The sequence goes on from NC_074692.1 coordinate 43,150,671, forward strand.
AGTCTGATGGCCTTGATAGAAGCTGTTTTTCAATTTCTCGATCCCAGCTTTGATGCACCTGTACTGACCTCGCCTTCTGGATGATAGAGGGGTGAACAGGCAGTGGCTCGGGTGGTTGTTGTCCTTGATAATCTTTTTGGCCTTCCTGTGACATCGGGTGCTGTAGGTGTATTGGAGGGCAGGTGGCTTGCACCCAGTGATGCGTTGGGCAAACTTCCCTCTGGAGAGCCCACTTCCCTCTGGAGAGCTCTGCAGTTGCAGGTGGTGCAGTTGCCATACCAGGCGGTGATACAGCCCGACAAGATGCTCTCAATTGTGCATCTGTAAAAGTTTGTGAGGGTTTTAGGTGACAAGCCAAATTTCTTCAGTCTCTTGAGGTTGAAGAGGCATTGTTGCGCCTTCTTCACCACACTGTCTGTGTGGGTGGACCATTTCAGTTTGTCAGTGATATGTACGCCGAGGAACTTGAAGCTTTCCGCCTTCTCCACTGCGGTCCCGTCGATGTGGATAAGGGGGTGCTCCCTATGCTGTTTCCTGAAGTCCACGATCAGCACCTTAGTTTTGTTTACATTTGGTGAGAGGTTATTTTCCTGGCACCACACTCCGAGGGCCCTCACCTCCTCCCTGTAGACCGTCTCGTCGTTGTTCGTAATCAGGCCTACTACTGTTGTGTCGTCTGCAAACTTGATGAATGAGTTGGAGGCGTGCATGGCCACGCAGTCATGGGTGAACAGGGAGTACAGGAGGGGGCTGAGCACACATCCTTGTGGGGCCCCACTGTTGAGGATCAGTGAAGTGGAGGTGTTGTTTCCTACCTTCACCACCTGGGGGCGGCCTGTCAGAGAATACACAGTGGCAGAATACCTGATCACTGTGATAGACCCAAAATTAACTATGTACAGACTCTTGACTATGTACAGACTCAGTGAGCATAGCCTTGCTATTGAGAGAGGCAGACCTGGCTCTCAAGAGAAGAAAGTCTATGTGCCCAATGCCCACAAAAGGTGAAAACTGGGCTGCAATTCCTTACCTCCTGCCAAAGGTATGACCACATATTTTTTCCTATAAATCACACTGACCCAGAAAGGTCAGATTTGAAAACAAATCAAACATCGATTTACTCCCATATCTGTTACACAAAATACCACAATGTGCAAATCACAGCAGCAAGATGTGTGACCAGTTGTCATGAAAACAGGGCAACCAGTGGAGCACAAACAACATTGTAAATAAAACCAATATTTATCTGTTATGTTTTTTAGCTGATAACATACTTTATCCTCATGAAACCTTTATGAGTGCAATGTTTACTGTAAAATTGTATTTTGTTTCTTCTCACTTTTGTTTATTTCAGTTGCTTTTCCAATGTAAATGTGTTTCCCATAGGGAGGGAGAGAAGGGATGGGAGGTAGCGAGATGTAGATAGAGGGAGGGGTAGGGGTAGGGGTATGGTGAGAGGGAGGGGTAGGGTGAGAGGGAGGGGTAGGGTGAGAGGGAGGGAGGGGTAAGGTGAGAGATGGAGGAGGAGGGAGGGGTAGGGTGAGGGTGAGGGTGAGGGGTAGGGTGAGGTTGAGGGTGAGGGGTAGGGTGAGAGAGGGAGGGGGAGGGAGGGAGGGGTAGGGTGGGAGGGAGGGAGAGGTAGGGTGGGAGGGAGGGGTAGGGCGAGAGGGAGGGAGGGAGGGGTAGGTTGGGAGGGAGGGTAGTGCGGGAGAGATTTGCGCATCAAAGCGTTTCCACTGCCATTTCACACATGGTTAATTTTACAGACTGAAAAAGACTCACCTTGTCTAGTGCATTTTGTTTTGTCCACATTTTGAACATTTACCGACAAATTTATTGTATCCATCAGGCCTGTATTGACATTTTTTTATTTATCCGGCATAAGGTTGGACGGAAATCTGGTTGTAGGTAAGAGAAAGGCAGAGAGAAGGATGGAAAGAAACAAGGAATAACACCATCACTCAGTGATAGTGACCCCAGCACAGGGAACACACACACACACACACACACACACACACACACACACACACACACACACACACACACACACACACACACACACACACACACACACACACACACACACACACACACACACACACACACAAAAAACGTATCAGGCCTGGCGCCACACTCGGTTTAACAGAATGGGGCCGTAGAGATGATCCATAGGTGATTATGTCTCAGCTAATGGGAGATAATTTCTCGCTTTGCTGATGATGGCAGAGATGGATGGGGTTATATATACACACACACACACACACACACACACACACACACACACACACACACACACACACACACACACACACACACACACACACATACACAACCATGTCTGCGCTAAGCCCTCCGTTACCTGGAGGAAACTCTGTGACCCCCCCCCCCCCAGCAACAACTGGACTGAGAAAGAACATGAGAAGGATAAGGAGAAAGAGATAGTAGTGAAAAGGAGACAGACAGTGAGAGCGATTCAGAGAGGCAGAAGGAGAGGGGGAGAGAGATTGAGAGAGATTCAGAGAGCAGGAGAAAGAGACAGCGAGAGAGAGATTCAGAGAGCGGCAGAGTGTGAATGAGACAGAGATACTACGGAAAAAGAAGGAACAGCATGTCAGAAATCAGCTCAATGTAATTGAAGAATCCATAGACTCTAACCAATTCTGGGAAAATTGGAAAACACTAAACAAACAACAACACGAAGAATTATCTATCCAAAATGGAGATGTATGGGTAAACCACTTCTCCAATCTTTTTGGCTCTATAACAAAGAATAAAGAGCAAAAACATATACATGATCAAATACAAATACTAGAATCAACTATTAAAAACTACCAGAACCCACTGGATTCTCCAATTACCTTGAATGAGTTACAGGACAAAATAAAAACCCTCCAACCCAAAAAGGCCTGTGGTGTTGATGGTATCCTTAATGAAATGATAAAATATACAGACAACAAATTCCAATTGGCTATACTAAAACTCTTTAACATCGTCCTTAGCTCTGGCATCTTCCCCAATATTTGGAACCAAGGACTGATCACCCCAATCCACAAAAGTGGAGACAAATTTGACCCCAATAACTACCGTGGAATATGCGTCAACAGTAACCTTGGTAAAATACTCTGCATTATCATTAACAGCAGACTCGTACATTTCCTCAATGAACACAATGTACTGAGCAAATGTCAAATTGGCTTTTTACCAAATTACCGTACAACAGACCATGTATTCACCCTACACACCCTAATTGACAACCAAACAAACCAAAACAAAGGCAAAGTCTTCTCATGCTTTGTTGATTTCAAAAAAGCCTTCGACTCAATCTGGCATGAGGGTCTGCTATACAAATTGATGGAAAGTGGTGTTGGGGGTAAAACATACGACATTATAAAATTCATGTACACAAACAACAAGTGTGCGGTTAAAATTGGCAAAAAACACACACATTTCTTCACACAGGGTCGTGGGGTGAGACAGGGATGCAGCTTAAGCCCCACCTTCTTCAACATATATATCAACGAATTGGCGCGGGCACTAGAACAGTCTGCAGCACCCGGTCTCACCCTACTAGAATCCGAAGTCAAATGTCTACTGTTTGCTGATGATCTGGTGCTTCTGTCACCAACCAAGGAGGGCCTACAGCAGCACCTAGATCTTCTGCACAGATTCTGTCAGACCTGGGCCCTGACAGTAAATCTCAGTAAGACCAAAATAATGGTGTTCCAAAAAAGGTCCAGTCGCCAGGACCACAAATTCCATCTAGACACCGTTGCCCTAGAGCACACAAAAAACTATACATACCTCGGCCTAAACATCAGCACCACAGGTAACTTCCACAAAGCTGTGAACGATCTGAGAGACAAGGCAAGAAGGGCATTCTATGCCATCAAAAGGAACATAAATTTCAACATACCAATTAGGATCTGGCTAAAAATACTTGAATCAGTCATAGAGCCCATTGCCCTTTATGGTTGTGAGGTCTGCGGTCCGCTCACCAACCAAGATTTCACAAAATGGGGCAAACACCAAATTGAGACTCTGCATGCAGAATTCTGCAAAAATATCCTCCGTGTACAACGTAGAACACCAAATAATGCATGCAGAGCAGAATTAGGCCGATACCCACTAATTATCAAAATCCAGAAAAGAGCCGTTAAATTCTACAACCACCTAAAAGGAAGCGATTCCCAAACCTTCCATAACAAAGCCATCACCTACAGAGAGATGAACCTGGAGAAGAGTCCCCTAAGCAAGCTGGTCCTAGGGCTCTGTTCACAAACACAAACACACCCCACAGAGCCCCAGGACAACAGCACAATTAGACCCAACCAAATCATGAGAAAACAAAAAGATAATTACTTGACACATTGGAAAGAATTAACAAAAAAACAGAGCAAACTAGAATGCTATTTGGCCCTAAACAGAGAGTACACAGTGGCAGAATACCTGACCACTGTGACTGACCCAAACTTAAGGAAACCTTTGACTATGTACAGACTCAGTGAGCATAGCCTTGCTATTGAGAAAGGCCGCCGTAGGCAGACATGGCTCTCAAGAGAAGACAGGCTATGTGCACACTGCCCACAAAATGAGGTGGAAACCGAGCTGCACTTCCTAACCTCCTGCCCAATGTATGACCATATTAGAGACACATATTTCCCTCAGATCACACAGATCCACAAAGAATTCGAAAACAAATCCAATTTTGATAAACTCACATATCTACTGGGTGAAATTCCACAGTGTGCCATCACAGCAGCAAGATTTGTGACCTGTTGCCACAAGAAAAGGGCAACCAGTGAAAAACAAACACCATTGTAAATACAACCCATATTTATGCTTACTTATTTTAACTTGTGTGCTTTAACCATTTGTACATTGTTACAACACTGTATATATTTAATGACACTCGTAATGTCTTTATTGTTTTGAAACTTCTGTATGTGTAATGTTTACTGTTAATTCGTTTTGTTTGTTTCACTTTTGTGTATTGTCTACCTCACTTGCTTTGGCAATGTTAACACATGTTTCCCATGCCAATAAAGCCCCTTGAATTGAATTGAATTGATATTCAGAGAGAAGGAGAAAGAGACAGCGAGAGAGAGATTCAGAGGAGGAGGCAGAGGGAGAAGGAGACAGAGCAAGAGAGAGATTCAAAGCAAGGGACAGAAAGAGAGGTTCAGAGAATAAGGCAGAGGGAGACAGACCTAGACAAGTAGACCGACTTAAAGGGGAATTTTGAAAACCGTAAAGTCTACTTTATTAGCCAATACACGACTGAGCAATGTCATATCATTCTTTAATATATGCTTTTTATAGTTAGCTTTTTATGAATACAGCCAGCCTGTGTTAGTGTCCCTCCACTCCAAACCCTGATTATGAGTATGGGCCTCCTCCTTGTCAAATCCCCCTCTACAGAGATGAACAGAGGGCCACAGGTCAGGTCCCTCTCTGTCTACAGAGATGGGCCATTTTAAAAGGTACTGCACTATGTATGTAATAGGGTGATATTTGGGATGCACTCTAGGTCCCACCTAACGCCAGATACTCATGCCCCTGTTCCTCTCTCTGTGCTGTGTAGAACTTCTCCCGGGTGAAGATGCAGGTGACTATGTCTCTAGCCTCTCTGGTGGGGAAGTCCGAGGACTTCCATGAGGAGTACCTCCGCAGGTCCCTACGCACCATACTGGCCTATGCAGAGGAGGACACAGAGATGCAGAACACACCGCTGCCCTCACAGGTACACACACACACACACACACACACACACACACACACACACACACACACACACACACACACACACACACACACAAAAAACACACACACACACACACACACAAAAAACACACACACAAAAAACACACACACACACAAAAAACACACACACACACACACACACAAAACACACACACACACACACACACACACACACAAAAAACACAAAAAACACACACACACAAAAAACACACACACACACACAAAAAACACACACAAAAAACACACACAAACACACAAAAAACACACACAAAAAACACACACAAAAAACACACAAAAAACACATGTTGATATCAACCCTAGTGTTATTGTGTAGGTGGATGAGCTGCTGAGGAACTTAAACAGTATCCTGTCAGACACGGTGAAGATGAGAGAGTTCCAGGAAGACCCAGAGATGCTCATGGACCTCATGTACAGGTACTCACTCACTCACTCACTCACTCACTCACTCACTCACTCACTCACTCACTCACTCACTCACTCACTCACTCACTCACTCACTCACTCACTCACTCACTCACTCCTTCACTCCTGTTGTAGGGCTCTGTGTATGTTTTTCTCCTGGTTCCTATTCATTTCTTTGTGGATTAGTTTCTTCTCTGTTTGTTCCTCACTATGGAAACCATGTGGTAGCAGTTTGGGACAGAGATCGGCTTTTGTGTATGTAAATCTATAGAGTTTGTGTGGGTGTGAATGCAGACTCTCATCTGCTTAAATTCTGCATGTCTACAGATACATTCTTGTTTTTCATTCTGCATAAGCCAAGCATCTGTAAAAGGTTATGAATTATTGAATTTACATTATGCTACCTAAAACTGACTCCCAGCCCTCCTCAAATGTTTACCTCACCCCAAACCATTCACTCACTGACCTCCCAGCCTAACAGGATACAAGGAGAATACATTATTATAGCTGATTACAAGACCCGTATACACAAAGCGTCTAATCTAGGATCAGGTCTCACATTCATTACAATCTAAAGGGAAAACTGATCCTAGATCAGCATTTCTTCTCTGAGAAGTTTTATGAATACAGTCCCAGGTCTACAGGAGTACCTAAGAGCTTGAGTACTGGGGTTGGTTTGGATTTCAGCATCACTCCCCCTCTCCCTCCTTCTGTCTCCAGGATAGCGAAGGGTTACCAGACGTCTCCTGACCTGAGGTTGACCTGGCTGCAGAACATGGCGGAAAAACACAAGAACAGGAAGTGTTTTACCGAGTCGGCCATGTGTCTGGTCCACGCTGCAGCCCTGGTGGCTGAATACCTCAGCATGCTGGAGGACCACAAATACCTACCTGTGGGCAGTGTCACCTTTCAGGTGGGTACCTAGGCTGTATATATATATATATATATTATATATATATATATATATATATATTATATATATATACACACACACACACACACACACACACACACACACACACACACACACACACACACACTACTGATTATGGTCTGTTGACTGTTGCCATAAAGGGGAGCTGTATACTCAATGTAATGTTTCATTGTTTGGCTGTGTCTTGCTTAATCACTTCATGACTTCGTTTTTTGTGAAAAACAAAGCTGTCAGTAATACCTGATTGATTGATTCCCATTTGTAACATGCCGGATGAGTCTGATTGGTTGGTTGCTTCTATAGAACATCTCTCCCAACGTGCTGGAGGAGTCAGCGGTATCAGATGACATACTGTCCCCAGATGAAGACGGTGTCTGTTCAGGACAATACTTCACCACCAGTGGTTTGGTGGGCCTACTGAAGCAGGCTGCAGAACTCTTTAGCAACGTAAGACACACAAACAGACAAACAAACAAAAGCGGATCCTAAATAATGGTACTGCTGCACTCGCATAAAGACACTCAACAATGGTGATAATAGTATGCTGTTGCTGTGTTTTCAGGGTGGTCTGTATGAGACAGTGAATGAAGTGTATAAGATCATTATGCCTGTTCTGGAGGCTCACAGAGATTTCCGGGAGCTGGTCTCTACTCACGAGAAACTCCAGAGAGCCTTTGACAACATCATTCAGAAGGTACAGACAGACATCAGCGTGGACTACTGTATATGAAGGGATTACAGTCACAATACATATGAAGTACTTACAATTATAGTGAAATGCTTACAATTACAATTGGACATCGATGTGCTGTATTTGGAGGAAAGCTGTCTACCTATTTCCTTCACTTGGATGTTAATTGTTATTTTTCATATATAATGTTACAATGCTGAGTCGCTTTCACGTGTTTGTCGTCGTCCCAGGGCCATAAGAGGATGTTTGGTACATATTTCCGGGTGGGTTTTTATGGGGCCAAGTTTGGAGACCTGGATGAACAGGAGTTTGTTTACAAGGAGCCAGGGATCACCCACCTGCCAGAGATATCCCACAGACTGGAGGTAACTGAGAGAGTGCGTGTGTGTCTGTGCGTGCGTGCATGGGTGCATGCTTTTACTGCATGGATATAAAAACTGCATCTATTCATATGAATACTGCATCTATTCACGAGTACTGCATCTATTCATAGGAGTACTGCATCTATTCATAGGAGTACTGCATCTATTCATAGGAGTACTGCATCTATTCATAGGAGTACTGCATCTATTCATAGGAGTACTGCATCTATTCATAGGAGTACTGCATCTATTCATAGGAGTACTGCATTTATTCATAGGAGTACTGCATTTATTCATAGGAGTACTGCATCTATTCATAGGAGTCCTGCATCTATTCATAGGAGTCCTGCATCTATTCATAGGAGTCCTGCATCTATTCAGAGGAGTCCTGCATCTATTCATAGGAGTCCTGCATCTATTCATAGGAGTCCTGCATCTATTCATAGGAGTACTGCATCTATTCATAGGAGTACTGCATCTATTTATAGGAGTACTGCATCTATTCATAGGAGTACTGCATCTATTCATAGGAGTACTGCATCTATTCATAGGAGTACTGCATCTATTTATAGGAGTACTGCATCTATTTATAGGAGTACTGCATCTATTTATAGGAGTACTGCATCTATTTATAGGAGTACTGCATCTATTCATAGGAGTACTGCATCTATTTATAGGAGTACTGCATCTATTTATAGGAGTACTGCATCTATTTATAGGAGTACTGCATCTATTTATAGGAGTACTGCATCTATTTATAGGAGTACTGTATCTATTTATAGGAGTACTGTATCTATTTATAGGAGTACTGTATCTATTTATAGGAGTACTGCATCTATTTATAGGAGTACTGCATCTATTTGTAGGAGTACTGCATCTATTTGTAGGAGTACTGCATCTATTTATAGGAGTACTGCATGTATTTATAGGAGTACTGCATGTATTTATAGGAGTACTGCATGTATTTATAGGAGTACTGCATGTATTTATAGGAGTACTGCATCTATTTATAGGAGTACTGCATCTATTTATAGGAGTACTGCATCTATTCATATGAGTACTGTATCTATTGGTGTTGTAGAACTTCTACAGTCAGTGTTTTGGCGATGCCCTGGAGATGATCAAAGACTCCAAAGGCATAGACAGAAGCAAACTGGATGCTAACAAGGTACAGTATATGACAGTACACCACCAAACCATCCTGTGTTCCTGCTGTGTCCCTTTTCACTTTCTTCTGACTCGCATCAAAGTAGAGATGCATCTAGTTGTTTGTGAATGTCAAATTATTGAGAGGAACATTCACAAACAACTAGATGCATCTCTACTTTTATCCCCTCACCCGCTTTTTCTCTCATTCTCCGCCCCTCCCTTCACTCTCTCTCTCTCTCTCCCTCCCACAGGCCTACATACAGATCACCTACGTGGAGCCCTTCTTTGATGACTATGAGATGAAAGACCGCCTGACCAACTTTGAGAAGAACTTCAACTTGCGTCGCTTCATGTACACCACGCCCTTCACAAAGGCCGGGCGGCCGCGTGGTGACCTCAACGAGCAGTACAAGAGGAAGACCATCCTCACCACTATGCACACCTTCCCCTACATCAAGACACGCATCAACGTCATCCAGAAAGAAGAGGTATGCTGGTAGAACAAAGCCTATTTAGACACAGCTTTTCAATATTGGGTTCATCTTTGCTTTTTGATCGTTAATGGCTCTTAACCAATTAGACAGAATTCTTTTTTGTTTTATCTTTACAAATCTAACTTGTACCTTTTCACTTTCTTTGCCTCTCCTTCCTTCTCATCCTCCCATTCCCAAGTTTGACCTGACTCCCATTGAGGTGGCCATCGAGGACATGCAAAAGAAGACCAGGGAGTTAGCGGTAGCCACACACAGGGAGCAGCCAGATGCTAAGATGCTCCAGATGCTTCTACAGGGCTCTGTGGGAGCCACCGTCAACCAGGTACCTCCAGCCACCTGTCCTGACTTCAAAGAAATATATTTTTATGCCCCCCCCCCCCAAACTGGCATTTTTAACATTAGCATTACTGATTTGAAAGTTACTCATTGACTCCACACATCAAATGAAGAGGAAAAACAAGTGTGAAAAGCCAACTGAAGTGATTGCATAGTGCATCTCGTAGGTGTGAGTTGTATTCTCCTGAATCCTCAGCACTAACCTTGAGGAAACATCCAATCTAGGAAGTTAGTAAGTAACTTGATAAAGAGCAGGTGGGAGACATGATACATCAAAGAGTCCAGTTCAACCATAACATTGTCTGTACAGTGCCTCGGCTGATTCTGTTAAAACCTTCATTCACAACCTCTTCTTTCATGTCTGCGCTAAACACTGAAACCCTTTGATCTGATGGCTTACAGCTCCCGTCAAACGCTGGGTAAAAACGCTAAAGTCATGATGTAGTTACATCAGGCCCCAGCTCTCTTTTGTATAGTCTATTCTGACAGCAACCAGTGCTTTCACCTGCTGACTGTATACACAACCTTAATGTTCATGCTGTCCATAAACAAGCACAGCCCTGGGCCTAATCAGTAGAGAGGGATGGCTCCCCTCTGTCCGTCCGGCTCTCCAGGCCCTAGTCTAGCACATATGTTTGCGAATGAACCACAATGAGCATTCTAATGCCTGGCCATGTGAGCGTGCTGTGGTTTCATGATAAATATAAGTTAGGATAACACGATCCCAGAGAGGGAATGAATGGGAGCCAAATGGCTGCTTGTAGGCAGGGTTAGTGGTGACATTAGCCACACAGCGATCAGGCTAATCAGGGTCTCCTTCATCTGATCTCTATCTTATGTCCTGGCCTTTGGACACTTTGGCTGCGTATCATATGGCACCATATTCCTTATGTAATGGGCTCTGGTCAAAAGAAGTCCACTATCTATGGAATAGGGGGCTGTTTGGAACGCATTCATTACTGAGTATTCAGTTAGGAAGTAGTTTCCTCTAATGAAGGTCATTACTGAGTATTCAGTTAGGAAGTAGTTTCCTCTAATGAAGGTCATTACTGAGTATTCAGTTAGGAAGTAGTTTCCTCTAATGAAGGTCATTACTGAGTATTCAGTTAGGAAGTAGTTTCCTCTAATGAAGGTCATTACTGAGTATTCAGTTAGGAAGTAGTTTCCTCTAATGAAAGTCATTACTGAGTATTCAGTTAGGAAGTAGTTTCCTCTAATGAAAGTCATTACTGAGTATTCAGTTAGGAAGTAGTTTCCTCTAATGAAGGTCATTACTGAGTATTCAGTTAGGAAGTAGTTTCCTCTAATGAAGGTCATTACTGAGTATTCAGTTAGGAAGTAGTTTCCTCTAATGAAAGTCATTACTGAGTATTCAGTTAGGAAGTAGTTTCCTCTAATGAAGGTCATTACTGAGTATTCAGTTAGGAAGTAGTTTCCTCTAATGAAGTTTCCTCTAATGAAAGCGAGGCATTCATCATTCACATGCTCATACTCTTTCTTCATTTCTTATACCATCTTCCTCCCCTCCTTTCCTTCCTTCCATCCTTCACACTCTCCCTCTGTGTGTGTGTGCGCGTAGGGACCGTTGGAGGTGGCCCAGGTCTTTCTGAATGAGATCCCAGCAGACCCCAAGCTCTTCCGTCACCACAACAAACTGCGCCTGTGTTTCAAAGAGTTCATCATGAGGTGAGAACCAACCCAAACACCACCGTGCAACTGCAATCCACGCCTACCAGCCAGGGATGAGAAACACATCAAACGTACACTTTGCTCTCACTTTTGATCTCGCTCTGACACTTGTTTTTGGTACAGTTCGATTCTCTATCTTTTCCCCAAAGTGTACACTCATTTTCAATGCCGGCAGTAGTACATTTTGTGGTGGAATATATATTTCTGTCATTAATGGTTTGAAATTGTTTTAGTGGTGGCTTGAAGTATGGACACCATATAAATTAGTACTGTTGCATGGTGCTATTGGGCTCCCGAGTGGCGCAGTGGTCTAAGGCACTGCATCTCAGTGCTAGAGGCGTCACTATAGACACCCTGGTTCAAATCCAGGCTGTATCACAACCGGCCACAATTGGCCCAGCGTCGTCCGGTTTGGTTAGTGTAGGCCGTCATTGTAAATAAGAATTTGTTCTTAACTGATTCGCCTAATTAAATAAATAAAAATTATTGACAGTAAAAACCAGCTATGTATGCACCCACACCATCTGTCTTGGTAATGTGTTATTACTGAAATACATTCCTAGGTGATACTGAAGGAAGCTAGACGTGATTTAATACAACAATAGGACAGGCATATTAACTTGTTTCCCCTTTAATATCACTCAGCTGCGTGGAACAGAAAAACGTTATTGTTCTCTGGGGACTTTCATTTTAGTTTGAATATTTTAAACATCATTTAAACCAACCGTCTAAACGGATGAGGCAGGGACTATGGTGATTTGGTCCAGGGAGTGTGTCTCTGAGTGCGAGTATGTATGTGTGTCTCGTATCGTTTGCCTCCGAAAGGTGGCTTTCATTTGAGAACCCTCATGTCACATTCCAACTACGTTGATTGCTGCAAGCAGGCCAGCAAATATTTACCGTCATTTCAGAAACTTTTATTTTCTTCCATAATCCATGCAAGTTTGCACGAGCTCATTATATTCCAATAATCCACTTCTCAAGCTGCTATTTGGGCTGGAAGGACGATGGCTAGCTAGTAGCAACACATCAACTGATTGGAGGTTTTTCGGGGGGGAGTGAAATGCTTTTTTCCCCCAGACCCCTTTTTTTCAGCATTCCCTATGCATTTACTGTATTCTGTTAGATTACATTTTTCATATTACTTGCATTAAAAGGGTGCTCGTCTTTCCATTTCCTTCTGGCTCGTTTGTCTGTCATCCATTATGCATGTTGTAATTGTGACTGCAGGCAGACCAGACCCCGTACCGTACCTGTCCTCTGAAATGAGTTTCAACCCCAGGGTACTGTTTTTGTGCACGGATCACTATACTCCCTGCCACTCTCAGCACAGTACTACAAGAGACACTTTCCTTCCTTGAGCAATCCTGTACTAAAAAAGGAAGCAAGGCTCAGAGAAAGAGTGAACATCTAATACAGGTGGACACACAGGTTGTTTAATAAGGTGAAACAATTATTAAATGCCAATGTGAACTGATTTGGGGACAAATCCATGTCGGTCACATAGTTTGTTCAGGAAATGAACTGAAATCCATGAAAAGAAAATAAGGAAATGAAATGGATGCATGAACATCCTCATGAAGATGAATGAAAAGTAATGTCAGGTCAGTGTTGAGTGATGAAGGTGAGGAGAGGAACTCATTGAAGACTTGAGACACAGCCCACAGTAGTATGGTTATATCCCAAATGGTACCATATTCCCTACAGTGTATATAGAGCACTACTTTATGGACCCTGGTCTACTGTATATAGGGAATAGGGTTCCATTTGGGACACGTCCTATGTTTCCCCCCCCCTGTTCCTCTGTAGGTGTGGCGAGGCTGTGGAGAAGAACAAGCACCTGATCACGTTGGACCAGAAGGAGTACCAGCAGGAGTTAAAGAAGAACTACAACCGTCTGAGAGAGAACCTGCGGCCCATGCTGGAGAGGAAGATACCCGAGCTCTACAAACCCATCAAACCACGCCTGGAGAACAGGTAACGGATCATCAAAGTGCGCAATGCGGGGTTGAGTCCATTCGGGCCCAAATGTGAGGGGAAATGTTTGGAAACGGAGGAGGTTTAGGTTACGTCCCAAATGGCACCCCATTCCCGATACCACTATGGCCCCTGGTCCAAAGTAGTGCACTACTGTATATAGGGAAAATAGTTCCATTTGGAACACCACTGATACCTGAATATGTTTAATAAGAATGTTAATTTTTGTTTCATGTTAATCCTATTAACAGTCCTGTTTGCTTATGTCATCTGAAAGAATCTGACAGCTGCTGTGTTGTATTTTCATGTTGCCTATGCCCCCATGCAAATCTAATTGAATAGTTTCCTCTCCTCTCTCTCCTCCTCCTCCTCATCTTCTCTGCTGTCCCATCCAAAGGGATTCCGTCAAACGGCTCAGTTTCCGCAGAGCACTGGAGGAAAACTCCTGAGACGGCCAGACAGACTTATCTATCTGAGGGAATGCTCCAGAGGCCAGAGAAGAAAGGATGCTGTAAAAGTAGAAAAGGTGGCAAAGAGAAGAGGGAGAGCAGAAGGGCGCTAGCAGTCCTCATTCACCATGGAAGAGCAGTACTGTACACATGATTACACGGAGGACTTCCAATAATATCTGAATCAATAACACAACATTGCTAGTTCTCTTGAGTTCTATGATTACTGCTAGTCCTAACGATGCTGCAAACTACTGTGGGTTTGAGAAAGACGAGTTCAAGTTCCACATTTAAGGGATACTTCAGGATGTTGGCAATGAAGCTCTTTATCTACTTCCCCAGAGTCAAATGAACTTCTGGATACCATTTTTATGCCTCTGTGTGCAGCTTGAAGGAAGTTGCTAGCTAGCGTTAGTTTAACTGCCAACTAGCGTTAGCGCAATGACTGGAAGTCTTTGGTAACTGTTGGCATGCTAGTAGATGGTTTTCAAAGTAGCAAAAAAATAAAACAGCAATTACAATTCCCTAAAATGCTTTTTTATGTTAATTGGAGTGTCACCTATGCCCATATTAGTTATATTCAAGAATAAAGCCAATAATTCATTTTTATTGTGATTCATATGAATTTACCCTAGTGTTTTTTTTATTTGATAATTTTTTTTGCCCATTTTTCATAATCACAAGGTTAAATATCCATGCTTAGACTGGTAGAAATAGAACTAACCCGAAAAAATGACATTTTATTTTGAATACCACATTTTTGATATGCCACGGGTACAGCACAAAATTTGTTGCAGTTTAAAAAAATAAAAACCTCCTGCCTTGTATTGAAAAAAATGCAAAAATCTATGAAAATATTTCATTCATGCTTTGAGATTTGTTTTTGTCTCAGTCAACAAAACAAAGATATTGTATTTTAATATAAAATACTGGTGTTATACTATATGAAAATATTTTGTTACCCTGAATGACACTGGCACAGAATAGGATTCACATCCATTAAATGTTATTAGTAGTCTATTAATACTATACTATACTATGATAACACTTAATCAAAGTTTAAAAGTTAAATCAACTCCCTCTCCCTTTCTCTCTCAAACATGTTTTGTTACTATTTCATTGCTAATGTTAATAATAATCATTTTACTATAATTTGAGGCTGCGGCAACACTTTACGTTGCATTAAGTTACATTATTACACGATTATTACATGGTAGTTAATGTTGTAACTATGCATTGTTACACTAACTGGTAAATGTATATTCAATGCAGGTACACAAATGCAATTTCAAGATACCTACACAAAATAGCTACATAAAATGCCCATCAACCTACTTCAATTCAAACTTGTACAGTCTCGATATTTCATAAAGTGTCCCAAACGTGAAGCAGCTATTAATGAATATAATTCATAATCCATTTTGAATCCATAATTGTGTGTGCGTGATATTATATTAACTAATATAATGCATGAGTTATACATTAACTGCAGTGCAATAAAACATAACTACAGTGTAATAGCGCAACTTAATGTTATGTGTTAACCACCCAGCTTGAATATCCTATTATATACTATTATGTTGCTGACAGTAGCATGAAAACAATACCTTTTGTATTTGCATTTATTATGGATCACCATTAGCTGCTGCCAAAGCAGCAGGTACTCTTCCTGGGGTCCAGCAAAATTCAGGCAGTTTATACAATTTTAAAAACATTACAATAGATTCACAGATTTCACAACACACTGTGTGCCCTCATGCCCCTACTCCACTACTACCACATATCTACAGTACTATATCCATGAGTATGTATAGTGCGTATGTTATCGTGTGTGTATGCATGTGTCTGTGCCAATGTTTGTGTTGCTTCACAGTCCCCGCTGTTCCATAAGGTGTTTTTCTATCTGTTTTTTTAATATCTAATGTTACTGCTTGCGTGAGTTACTTGATGTGGAATAGAGTTCCATGTAGTCATGGCTCTATGTAGTACTGTGTGCCTCCCATAGTCTGTTCTGGACTTGGGGACTGTGAAGAGACCTCTTGTGGGGTATGCATGTGTGCAAGCTGTGTGCCAGTAGTTTAGACAGACAGCTCGGTGCATTCAACATGTCAATACCTCTCATAAATAAAAGTAGTGATGAAGTCAATTTCTCCTCCTCTTTCAGCCAGGAGAGATTGACATGCATATTATTAATATTAGCTCGCTGTGTACATCCAAGGGCCAGCTGTGCTGCCCTGTTCTTTTTTTGTCCTTTTTTGTGGCACCTGACCACACGACTGAACAGTAGTCAAGGTGCGACAAAACTAGGGCCTGTCGGACATGCCTTGTTGATAGTGTTGTTAAGAAGGCAGAGCATCGCTTTATTATATACAGACTTCTCCCCATCTTAGCTACTACTGCATCAATATGTTTTGACCATGACAGTTTACAATCTAGTGTTACTCCAAGCAGTTTTGTCATCTCAACTTGCTCAATTTCCACATGATTTATTACAAGATTTAATTGAGGTTTAGGGTTTAGTGAGTGTTTTGTTCCAGATACAATGCTATAAATATTTAGGGCTAACTTATTCCTTGCCACCCACTCTGAAACTAACTGCAGCTCTTTGTTGAGTGTTGCAGTCATTTCAGTCGCTGTAGTAGCTGATGTGTATAGTGTTGAGTCATCCGCATACATAGACACCTCTGGCTTTACTCAGTCAGTGGCATGTTGTTAGTAAAAATTGAAAAAAGCAAGGGGCCTAAACAGCTACCTTGTGGAATTCCTGATTCTAACTGGATTATATTTGAGAGGCTTCCATTAAAGAACACCCTCTGTGTTCTGTTAGACAAGTAACTCTTTATCTACATTATAGCAGGGGGTGTAAAGCCATAATACGTACGTTTTTCCAGCAGCAGACTATCAATAATGTCAAAAGCTGCACGGAAGTCCAACAAGACAGTGCACACAATCATTTTATCATCAATTTCTCTAAGCCAATCATCAGTCATTTGTGTAAGTGCTGTGCTTGTTGAGTGTCCTTCCCTGTAAGCATGCTGAAATTCTGTTGTCAATTTGTTTACTTTACTGAATGACATTGATGAAGCGCAGAAGTCCGGACAAAAGTTATTAAAGTTAAATATTTTTTAGATACAGTATGTCGCCCATTATTCTATATATTGTTGCAAACACTAACACAATTATGTCATGGGTGTTCATTTATATTTTTAGGATGAATTTCTACATTTTAAAAACACTTTTGTCATTCGAATTTTAACCCGGACAGTTACACTGAAGGATATTTTGTCACTTTAGAGCTCATTAACTCCCTTAATTTAATAGTTTGCAACACAAATATTTCTTGGTCAAAAGAAGGGTAAGAGTTGTGTGATTTAATATTATATATATCTTTTTATGTTAAATTAATGGCCTTTGGACACCAAATTTACATGTCTCGTCATTGACCCAGATACCAATAATTGCGCTAAAGCTAGTTAGAATTGACTCGCAAAACTACCTCCAGCTTCTTTCATACTAGATACAAAGACATAAAAATGGTGATATCCATGAGTTCATCTGACTCTGAGGAAGTAGATAAAGGGCTTAATTGCCAAAATCCCAAAGTATCCCTTTACCCAGTGAAGTGTGTGTGTGTGGACGTGTTTAGTTATTTTTGTGGGGACCAAAAATCCCTGCAAGAATAGTAAACAAACAACAATTTGACCAACTGGGGACATTTTATTAGTCCCCACAAGGTCAAATGCTATTTTTAGGGTGTTTAAGGTTAGAATTAGTGTTAGAACTATGTTAACGGTTAGGAGCTATGGTTAGGGGTTAAGGTTAGGTTTTTGGGTTAAGGTTAGGTTTAGGGCAAGAGTACAGGTTAGGTTTAGGGGTTAGGGAAAATATGATTTTGAATGGGACAGAATTGTGTGTCCCCACATGGTTAGCTGTGCAAGACTGTGTATATTTACTTTTTGTTATTGTCCTGATAAATCACTCTGTTCTGACTCATGACTGATGATAAATCACTCTGTTCTGACTCATGACTGATGATAAATCACTCTGTTCTGACTCATGACTGATGATAAATCACTCTGTTCTGACTCATGACTGATGATAAATCATTCTGTTCTGACTCATGACTGATGATAAATCACTCTGTTCTAACTCATGACTGATGATAAATCACTCTGTTCTGACTAATTACTGATGATAAATCACTGTTCTGACTCATGACTGATGACAAATCACTGTTCTGACTCATGACTGATGACAAATCACTCTGTTCTGACGATAAATCACTCTGTTCTGACTTATGACTGATGATAAATCACTCTGTTCTGACTCATGACTGATGACAAATCACTCTGTTCTGACTCATGACTGATGACAAATCACTCTGTTCTGACTCATGACTGATGATAAATCACTCTGTTCTCTGCGAAAGGGAATCTGGATTTGCCA
The DNA here is from genome assembly GCF_029448725.1 of Salvelinus fontinalis. Taxonomy (NCBI): domain Eukaryota; kingdom Metazoa; phylum Chordata; class Actinopteri; order Salmoniformes; family Salmonidae; genus Salvelinus; species Salvelinus fontinalis. The sequence goes on from NC_074692.1 coordinate 43,169,381, forward strand.
TCGTATGTGTACAACCCTACAGACTCTCACACTGTAAACATGTAACTCCTCAGTTAACTCGTGATGATATATTTGTTATATGTTTGTTAGACATAATTGGCTGTGTAGATACTCACAGAGATTAATTTATTATGAGTTCACAAATTAGTCATGGTACATACAGTGCCTTCAGAATGTAGTCATACCCTTTAACTTATTCAACATTTTGTTGTTACAGCCTGAATTCAAAATGGATTAAATATATTTTTTTCTCACCCAGCTACACACAATACCCTATAATGACAAAGTGAAAACATGTTTTTAGACATTTTTGCCAATTTATTGAAAATTAAATACAGAATTTTACAGAACACTTCCCTGGGCCTTCAATGACTTTAAAGGGATACTTTGGGATTTTGGCAATGAAGCCCTTTATCTACTTACATATGTATTCACAGCCCTAAGTCAATACTTTGCAGAAGCACCTTTGGCAGTGATTACAGCTGTGTCTTTCTGGGTAAGTCTCTAGAAGCTTTAAACACCTGGATTGTGCAAAATGTGCCCATTATTCTTTTCAAAATTCTTCAAGCTCTGTCAAATTAGTTGTTGATCATTGGTAGACAACCATTTTCAAGACAAGTAGATTTAAGTCACTGGAACTCGGCCACTCAGGAACATGCACTGGCTTCTTGGTAAGCAACTCCAGTGTAGATTAGGCCTTGTGTTTTAGGTTACTGTCCTGCTGAAAGGTGAATTCATCTTCCAGTGTCTGTTGGAAAGCAGACTGAACCAGGTTTTCTCGGATTTTGCCTGTGCTGGGCTCCATTACGTTTATTTTTTATCCTGAAAACTCCTCAGTCCTTAACGATTACAAGCATACCCATAACATGATACAGCCACCACTATACTTGAAAAAATGGAGTGGTACTCTGTAATGTATTGGATTTGCCCCAAACATAACACTTTGTTTTGGAATATTTTTATTCTGTACAGGCTTCATTCTTTTTACTCTGTCAATTGGGTTAGTATTGTGGAGTAACTAAAATGTTGTTGGTCCATCCTCAGTTATCTCCTGTCACAGCCATTAAACTCTGTAACTGATTTAAAATCACCATTGGCCTCATGGTGAAATCTGAGCGGTTTTCTTTCCTCTCCGGCAACTGAGTTAGGAAGGACGCCTGCATCTTTGTAGTGACTGGGTGTATTGATACACCATTGATAGTGTAATTAATAACTTCACCATGCTCAAAGGGATATTTTATCTTTATTTTTTCATTTTCTTTACCCATTTACCAATAGGTACCCTTGTTTGCAAAGCATTGTAAAATCTCCCTGGTCTTACGGTTGAATCTGTGATTGAAATTCACTGTTCGACTGAGCAACCTTTACAGATAATTGAATGTGTGGGGTACAGCAATGAGGTAGTCATTAAAAAAATCATGTTAAAGCCAATTTAGTCCAATCAACTTATTATGAATTCATATAGGCTTGCCATGACAAAGGGGTTGAATACTTGAATTCTTAAGACATTTCAGCTTTTCATTTGAATTAATTTGTACAAATGTCCCAAAACATAATGCCATTTTGACATTATGATGTATTGTGTGTGTGTGTAGGCCAGTGATTATATATTTTTTCTCTAAATAATCAATTTTACATTCGGGCTATAACTAAAAATGGGTGAGAATACTTTCTGAAGGCACTGTATAACTTAACTAAGGCCACCAACCAAACCCAAGTGGCATATCTGTATTTGCACAGAGAGAAATAATAGATGAATGTTTACAGTTATGATAAATTATTTTGTAATTTTCCTAATGAAAATATATATTTGAGATAATATACAGTATCACTTTAGTTGGCAATAACAATATTGAAACAATTGTGGTTACTATGACTGAATGTGACAAAGTCAAGGCACATATCAATACAGTTAAAATACTTATGAAAAAATTATGTATTAGGATGCCAACGTACAATATATTTACTGTATGAACAAGATAGGTTTTCAAGTATTTGCCCAGGCTCTTAGTCTTGTATGTTAGTTGATGTCATGTTGTAGAACCTCATGCATTCCAATAAAGAAATCCTTTGTAATACTACTGGGGAAAACTCAATACTCTGATTCTAAATACTTATGGGGATTCATTCACATTCTATTGTGTTCTGTTACAATGAAGCTGCATAGTAGTACATTAAGGCTGCGTTTACACAGGCAGCCCAATTCTGATATTTTTCCCACTAATTGGTCTTTTGACCAATCACATCAGATCTTTTTCAGAGCTAATCTGATAGGTCAGAATACCAATTAGTGAAAAGAAAAGGTCAGAATTGAGTTGACTATCTAAACGCAGCCTAAGTGACAGTGAGTATAGGACAGGCTACAGTGGTCTACCAATAATCACTAGAACCCTTGTTTTTCCTTTTGTTGTGTTTTTCATGGATTTTTTCATTACATGGATGACGATTGAATTGGAATGTGAAGCTAACTACTGTAGCTTTAGAAGAGACAGAATATACTGTAGATCTAGCTAGATTCACAGTATCCCTCTGCTGACCACTACACTCAGATAAGCAACCTCATCTTATTGTGCTCCAGCTGCTTTATATACAGTGCCGTCGGAAAGTATTCAGACTTTTTCCACATTTTGTTACGTTACAGCCTTATTCTATAATGTATTACTTTTTTTTCATCAATCTACACACAACACCCCATAATGACAAAGCAAAAACATTTTTTTTAAACATTTTTGCTAATATATATATTTTTTAAACTGATATTACATTTAAATAAGTATTCAGGATAGTTGAGGTAATTTATATATGTACAGTAGATAGGAGTAAAGTGACTATGCATAGATAATAAACAGCGAGTAGCAACAGTCAATGTAAATAGTCCGGGTGGCAATTTGATTAATTGTTTAGCAGTCTTATAGCTTGGAGGTAGAAGCTGTTGAGGTTCCTTTTAGACCTAGACTTGGCACTCGGGTACCGCTTGCCATGTGGTAGCAAAGAGAACAGTCTATGACTTGGGTGACTGGAGTCTTTGACCATTTTTTGGGCCTTCCTCTGACACCGCCTAGTATATAGGTCCTGGATGGCAGGAAGCTTGGCCCCAGTGATGTACTGGGCTGTACGCACTACCCTCTGTAGCGCGTAACGGTCAGAGGCCGAGCAGTTGCCATACAACGAGGTGATGCAACCGGTCAGGATGCTTTTGATGGTGCAGCTGTTGATGTTTTTGAGGATCTGGGGACCCATGCCCAATCTTTTCAGTCTCCTGAGGGGGAAAAGGGGTTGTCGTGCCCTCTTCACGGCTGTCTTGGTGTTTGTGGACCATGATTATTTATTTGTGATGTGTACACCAAGGAACTTGAAACTCTCGACCCGCTCCACTACAGCCGATGTTAATGGGGGCCTGTTCGGCCCTCCTTTTCCTGTAGTCCACGATCATCTTCTTTGTCTTGGTCACATTGAGGGAGATGTTATTGTCCTGGCACCACATCCATGCCAAATCTTTTCAGTCTCCTGAGGGGGAATAGGTTTTGTCGTGCCCTCTTCACGACTGTCTTGGTGTGCTTAGAACATGTAAGTTTGTTGGTGATGTGGACACCAAGGAACTTGAAGCTCTCAACCTGCTCCACTACAGCCCTGTCGATGAGAATGGGGGCGTGCTCAGCCCTCCGTTTCCTGTAGTTAACAATCATCTCCTTTGTCTTGGTCACATTGAGGGAGAGGTTGTTGTCCATGCACCACACTGTCAGGTCTCTGACCTCCTCCCTATAGGCTGTCTCATCGTTGTCGGTGATCAGGCTTACCACTGTTGTGTCATCATCAAGCTTAATGATGGTGTTGGAGTCATGCTTGGCCATGTAGTCACAGGTGAAAAGGGAGTACAGGAGGGGACTAAGCATACACCCCTGAAGGGCCCCGGTGTTGAGGATCAGCGTGGCAGATGTGTTGTTGCCTACTCTTACCACCTGTGGGCAGACCATCAGGAAGTCCAGGATCCAGTTGCAGAGGGAGGTGTTTAGTCCCATGGTGATGAGCTTTGTGGGCACCATGGTGTTGAATGCTGAGCTGTAGTCAATGAACTGTGTTCTCACATAGGTGTTCCTTTTGTCCAGGTGGGAAAGGGCAGTGTGGAGAGTAGAACACCAAAACAAACAAAAAACAAATAATATATGAGCGAACTGTTTTGACCAGGAAACATTTTAAACATGATTATTCGCATTTTATCTATTCTTTCCATTGTTGGCCTATATCCGTTTAAACCACAATTCACAATAGAAAATGCAAAGCTTACCTTTAAAAAAATATACAAAATAATAGAATAAATGGAAAATACACCAAACTTCTCCAAGGACAGAATATCATCCGTGCATTGAAAAACAGGTAATTTTCCTATACGTGCATTTTTCTAAATTCATCTTTAGGCCCTATCCCCAGTTGCAGGGAACTAGTGACAACTCTGCCCTGGATCTAAACAAAGGAAACATGTATCTACACTGAACAAAAATATAAACACAACATGTAAAGTGTTGGTCCCATGTTTCATGAGCTGAAATACAAAATCCCATAGATTTTAAATTTTATTTAGCAAAAATGTTGTGCACATTTGTTTACATCCCTGTTAGTGAGCGTTTCTCCTTAGCCAAGATAATCAATCCACCTGACAGGTGTGGCATATCAAGAAGCTGATTAAACATTATGATTATTACACAGGTGCACCTTGTGCTGGGGACAATAAAAGGCCCCTCTAAAATGTGCAGTCTTGTCACACAACACAAATCCCACCCATGGCTGCATCCCTACGAGTCATGTGGAATCCACAGATTATTTCAAATGAATATGCTTAAAATTAATAAATATCTAAAGAGGGGATCATCAGTCTGTTTTTAATTTAATGATCGGTAACAAACCAAACAATTCTCACAAGGCGCTCATCCTTGCATTTTAATGGTGATATATTATATTTTTTCCGTCTCTCACCACTCATGTAAGAATCCTAATATGGAGCATACCATAATATAATATACTGTATGAATCAGAGGAGGCTGGTGGGATGAGCTATAGGAGGACAGGTTCATTTTAATGGCTGGAGGGAAATAAATAGAAACCACGTTTGACTCCATTCCAGCCATTATTACAATGAGCTCGTCCTCCTATAGCTCCTCCCACCAGTCTCCTCTGATATGAATATGTGAAAAACAAGTAAGAGATTAGGTAGGAGACCTGCGCCAACTTCCCATGCTTACCGTGGAGAGCGAGAGTACGGGCAGACACCGTGTTATGCGGAAATCTCAAGTAAGAGCTACATTCTTAATTGAACCAAAATGCCTCAATGATGGAAGTACCTTCAACAAGTTGACATAAATGTCAGTGACATTTATCATGATGTAAAAGTACCAACTATTCACAGTGTATGAGTGGCAACCCAAAGTGTGTGGGTGGAGTATTCATTATTGTAGGCTACCTACTCATTACATAAAGGTTAAGGACTCACTTGGAGGAGTGATTTAACCCTCTGATGTGCAGATGATAGTCAACCCTGTCACAAAGATAGGATCATTAAAGGAAAATATCATAAAAAAACTACTGTATAATTTGATATTTATTTAATTAGTTCGCTCCCACTTGGCACAGACGTCAATTCTACGTCTATTCCACGTTGGTTCACCGTCTGGGTGCCCAGTTGATACAGTCCCAAAATGTTTTGTATGTCAGCAATCATGTTTTCAAGATATAGAATTTTAAAAAAAAGTGTCACAGTATGATGTTTTTTGCTTTTCTGCAAAACTTGATTGCTGACATTAAAACATTGTGGGACTCTATCAACAGTACACTGATGAAACAAATACCAAAATATCGTTTTTTTTTGTGGAATTTTCCTTTAATGTGGATCATCAGGTCCAGTTTGGGCATGATCTTGATCACAACCTTTTGAGCTTGGTGACTGCCTTTAAGCGTAGGCCACTACTTAAAATCATATCAAAATTTATTTGTCACATGGGTCGTTAACAACAGTGAAATGCTTACTCACAGGCCCTTCCCAACAATGCAGAAAAAATAAATATAGAAACAATAGAAAAAATAGATCAAAATAAATAAATAAGAACACAGGAATAAATACAGAGTGGTACGTCTCCACAAGTTACTGTTTTCACATTACGTTCCCTCAGTGAAGCAGATATTCAACCTGTCACTGCACCACCACCAGTACAACTGTCACTAGTCCTATTACTGAATACTGATAAATAATGACATTCCATGACAACGAATAGTAGCACATTTGTGAGGGAGCCCAAGTGGGACTCAAACCTGCAACCTTGCACCTTACAGCTTTTCCAATAACACCTTGCCAAAATAACCTAAAGCGTCATATCAAGATCAGGCACCCGGGCCATACATTTGCACCGAGGATGGTGCTTGCCAGCTCTGTCTCTGTGTGTCAGTGTGATTTTATTCCACTACTTACTTTTGGAGAGACGTGTGAGGAATTCACACTGTACAGTGTAATTGCAGTTTTGGCCTGCCAAGCCTCCATAACCCTGGGCCTGGAGCACGGCAAATGTAAATGGTAGCTAGGGGTTGTAACGGCAAAGTGTCTGGCTGGCTGGCTTTTATAGGGGACCTTCAGTTTACTGTACAGAAACAGTTTGCTTGTTGGAGCTTGGTCAGCCAGCTCTTGATAAACACTTGTGAGACGTGATTATGAAACTTGTTTTCCTGTTTGTGCACCCAGTAGGAATTTGTCAATGTCAACAATGTGAGCTTGACAGAGTTCTCTTTTACAGTTCGCCACTGCAGCACACACACTTCAAGTCAGGACTCGATCTGTGCAGGGTTTTAAATATATTTTTTTCACACAAGAAATATCCCCAAATAACAACAATAATTTCTGATATTAATTGAACATTAATAAAGAAGATACATAGTATACAGTATTGTCACGTTCTTGACCTTATTTCCTTTGTTTAGTCTTTGTTTAGTTGGTCAGGACGTGAGCTGGGTGGGCATTCTATGTTTTGTGTTTCTATGTTGGGTTTGTTGTTTGGCCTAATATGGTTCTCAATCAGAGGCAGGTGTTTGTCATTGTCTCTGATTGGGAACCATATTAAGGTAGCCTGTTTTCACTGTTTGTTTGTGGGTGATTGTTCCTGTTCGTGTGTTGTCTGTGTTCCCATGTTCAGGACTGTAGCTTCGTTAGTTTTTGTCTGTTTATTGTTTTTGTTCGTATAGAAAAGTATTCGAATAAATTATGGATACGCGCTGCGCTTTGGTCCTCCTCTCTTTCACCCGAAGACAGCCGTTACAAGTATACACTAGTGAATGTTCTTGCGACACTAGATAAAATGATAGCATCTAAAAAGTAATGGAATTTGATTTCGGTTTTGAGTTGCTTTAGACTCAAAAGGATTTTAAAATGTTGGCAGAATTGGCTATTTAATTTAGTTGTTTTTACGATTTCCAGTCAGTCAATTAGATAAACTGTGTGTTGAAGATTGATGCATTGCTTTAGGTCATATCATTCTATTCTAGGAATGGAAAGTACTTTGATTTGGAGATCTAATGGTTTCAGTGGGCTTATGCAACAAAAGGAATAGAAAACAGGCATTTTGCTAAGTCATTTGCTGGAAGAATGACAGTGCATTAAATCAACTTGTGAGGCATCATTATCCAAGATTTACAGGTGAAGAGAGCGGCTGAATGTGTCTTGGTGGTATTCTAGATAAAAGATACATTGAATGTTTGTCAGGCCCATGTGGACAACCTTACCGGGCTAAAAGGGTTAAGATGTACTGTATACATATTCATTGATTGATTGGTTAATCTGTCAATTGATTGAATGATCTGTCAGTTGATTGATTGATTGACATTGTGTTTTCATCTCTAAAATTGACTAGATTAACTCTGACCTACTGGCACGCCTGCTCCCCCTCTGGCGCTCGATGGTGCCAGGCGGCCCATCATTACGCACACCTGTCACCATCGTTACGCGCCTCAGCGCTTCATGGGACTCACCTGGACTCTACCACCTTATTGATTGCCTCCCCTATATCTGTCACTTCCTCAGTTTCTTCCCCGTGTCTGCATTCATGTCCTTATGTTTCCCTTGTCCAGATGCTGTCCGTGTTTTGTTTCATGTTCGTTTATCCATTAAATCTTCACTCCATGTACTTGCTTCTCGTCTCCCAGCGTCTGTGCTCACACCTATGAGCCATATATACCCCTCAGAGCCAACACCGACCACATCCTGGGCCTGGACATACACCTCCACACACAGGTCATCACTGCTACTGTGGAGATCTTCCTAGAGCCTGGCCGTGGAGATGAGCCTGGGACTGGAGCCTGACACTGGCCCTGGAGATTGGGCTGGGACAACTGCTCGTCAAACATCTCATTCCAAAATCTGGGCCATTAATATGAAGTTGGTGCCCTCTGCTGCTATAACAGCCTCCACTCTTAAGGGAATGCTTTCCACTAGATGTTGGAACATTGCTGCGGGGACTTGCTTCCATTCAGCCACAAGAGCATTAGTGAGATTGGGCACCGATGTTGGGCGATTAGGCCTGGCTTGCAGTCAACGTTCCAATTCATCCCAAAGGTGTTCAATGGGGTTGAGGTCAGGGCTCTGTGCAGGCCAGTCAAGTTCTTCCACACCAATCTCGACAAACCATTTCTGTATAGACCTCGCTTTGTGCATGGGGCCATTGTCATGCTGAAACAGGAAAGGGCCTTCCCCAAACTACTGCAAAAAAGTTGGAAGCACAGAATCGCCTGTCATTGTATGCTGTAGCGTTAAGATTTCCCTACACTGGAACTAAGGGGCCTAGTTCGAACCATGAAAAACAGCCCCAGACCATTATTCCTCCCCACCAAACTTTACAGTTGGCACTATGCATTGGGGCAGGTAACGTTCTCCTGACGTCTACCAAACACACATCTGTCCGTCGGGCTGCCAGATGGTCTAGAGAAGGCGCTTCCAGTGCTCCAGAGTCCAATGGCGGCGAGCTTTACACTACTCCAGCCGACGCTTGGCATTGCGTATGGTGATCTTAGACTTGTGTGCGGCTGCTCGGCCATGGAAATCCAATTCATGAAGCTCCCGACGAACAGTTCTTGTGCTGACGTTTTTTCCAGAGACAGTTTGAAACTCGGTAGTGAATGTTGCAACCGAGGACAGACATTTTTTTACGTGCTTCGCACATTTAGCACTCACCGGTCCCATTTTGTAATCTTGTGTGGCCTACTACTTCGCGGCTGAGCCGTTGTTGCTCCTAGAAGTTTCCCCTTCACAATAATAGAACTTACAGTTAACCTGTTCTGGCTGCACGCTGAATATTGAAAAAACTGGAAAATGTGTGCACATTTTCAAACGGCCTCCTAAGAAACTTTTTATTTTCCAATATGCATATATTTACTACTGTTGGATAGATAACAGTCTGTAGTTTCTAAAAAGGTTTGAATTGTTTCTCTAAGTCGAACAGAAATATTTTTACAGCCATTTTCCCAGCCGAATTGAGTTTCCCAAAATGCGATGTGTCTCTTTAAGACCTTCTCTATAAAAGGCCATTTGACTTGGGACAATAGGGACACGTCAGAGGTGTACGTCAGACTGTAATGCGGAAGTGAGAATTGAAAGGGGTCGAATATCTCGTCCCTGGACTGAATAACAGAACTTCTTGTGAGACATGCGCAGTTAAAATAAAAATCCGGGCGCGAAGGATAATTTGATCTCGGCTTCTGGAACAAGGTAGATAACTTTGAATATGATGCCTGACTACGATATTATTTGCTACATGTCACAAAATCATCCTAAAGGTTGTTTTTTCAATATACTTTAATTATATTATTGCAATTTATTCTGGACTTTAGATGTGAAACGACGGAAGAATTTTTTGAAGAAACGCTTTCTGGCGCAGCAATGCTACCGTGCTAGCTAACCAAAGAGGGAAATCTTTCGTTCTGGAACCCAACTAAAGACTCTACTGGACATTGGACCCCGTTACAACATTCTGATGGAGTACCAAGAAAGATAAGACCCAATTTGGGATGCTTTTTCATATATATGTCGAACTGTTGAATGCTAACGCTGCTAACTATGCTAGGCTAGCGCTTGACTAGAATCAATGCTGCCTTATGCTAGCTTATGATGTTAGCTAATATAACGATATATTGTGTTTTCGCTGTAAAACACTTCAAAAATCGGAAATGTTGTCTGTATTCACAAGATATCTGTCTTTCATTAGTTATCCACCATATGTTTTTCTGAAATGTTTTATGAGGTGTAATTAGTAGCCGACGTTGGTGTATGTATTTTCTCTGGCTACTCCCGGCTGGATTCAGACTGTAGCTATGTATTAGCATTTTTGGGTAGCATCAATGTAAAACTGATTTATAGCTAAAATATGCACTTTTTATGAACAAAACATAGATTTATTGTGTAACATGTTATATGACTGTCATCTGAGGTCGTTTTTTCTGGGCTCTTTAGGTTGGTTTTAGTTTATTTCGGTTGGTTGTGCATGCTACTTCAATCATAATTCATACTTCATAATCATAATTCATACGTGTCTGTCCACTTTTGTATTTGGTGGTGAGCTAACATAAATATATGTGGTGTTTTCTCTGTAAAACATTTAAAAAATCGGACATGTTGGCTGGATTGACAAGATGTTTATCTTTCAAATGCTGTATTGGACTTGTTAATGTGTAAAAGTTAAATATTTTAAAAAAATAGATTTTGAATTTCGCGCTCTGCAGCTGTTGTCATTTTCGGTCCGAGGTCGGGCTTGCACCCCAAACAGGTTAACTGCAGCAGCTCTATCAGGGCAGAAATTTGACGAACTAACTTTAGAAAGGTGGCATCGTATGACGGTGCCACGTTGAAAGTCACTGACCTCTTCATTACGGGCCATTCTACTGTCAAAGTTCTGTCATCAACGGGTGTGGCTGAAATAGCCGAATCCAGTAATTTGAAGGAGTGTCTACATACTTTTGGCCATATAGTGTAGCTTTCACCTGGATTCACCTGGTCAGCATAGCCGCTGGAAGTAGTTTGGGGTGGGGGTGCTGCAAATTCTTTTAGCCAAGGGGAAAAACATCAAATAGCATATATTACATTTTTTTGAGGGGTGTGCTGCAGCATGCTCAGCACCCTTACTTCCTGCAGCTATGCTGGTCAGTTTATGTGGAAATGTTTTGTACACTCGGTGTATAGGACTGTTTGTGTTCGCTCTCGGGGTGAAACAAACTGTACAGTAGATAAACTAAGTCTGTGCATATCCCATGAACAGTAAGATGGAGGTTGTTTACTGTAAGGTAAATTAACTAAATGACTGTTGCCCCGTAGCACTCACTTCTGTAATCATGAATTTCTTTGAGAAGCTAATTAAAGATGATATCACCTACACCTTACCTGACACCTTACACTCACTAGAATTTTCATACCGCCCCAACAGATCCATGGATGAGGCATTCGCCATCACTGCACATTGCCCTATCCCATCTGGACAAGAGGAATACCTACCGCTCAGCCTTTAACACCATAGTGCTTTCCAAGCTCATCACTAAGCTCGGGGCTCTGGGTCTGAACCCCGCCCTGTGCAACTGGGTTCTGGACTTCCTGACGGGCCGACTCCAGGTGGTTAAGGTAGGCAACAACACCTCCACGACGCTGATTTTCAACACGGGGGACCCACAAGGGTGCGTGGTCAGCCCTCTCCTGTACTCCCTGTTCACTGCATGGCCATGCAAGTCTCCAACTAATTCAAGTTTGCAGACTACACAACAGTGGTAGGCCTGATTTACAAACAATGACGAGACAGCCTACTTGGAGGAAGTTAGGGCCCTGGCCGAGTGAAAATGACCTCTCCCTCCCCGCCAAATAAATAAATGAGCTGGTATATCCACAGGGCCGCAGTAAAAAGCAAACTTCTACAGATACACCATTGAGAGCATCCTGTCAGGCTGTATCACGGCCTTGAACGGCAATTGTACCGCCTGCAACCACAGGGCTTTCCAGAGGGTGGTGCAGGACATCTATAGTACCCGGTGTCACAGGAAGGCCAAGAAGATCATCAAGGAGCTAGAAACATTGAACAGCGGATAAGTGCAAACAGCGGACAAGTCCATTCACCCACTCTTTGCCTCCTCCACGGCTCTCTCTCTCTCTCTCTGTCAAGGTCTCTTTCTCTCTCTCTACCTCCCTCTGTCAAGGTCTCTCTCTCTCTCTCTACCTCCCTCTGTCAAGGTCTCTCTAGCTCTGACTACTACTTCACTATGCCTGCCTCCACCTTTACATTGGCAGTGGGTTGCTGGCGCCAGGCCACAGCACAGCTTACCCCTCCGGTGCAGGGTACCAGGGCTGGCATGTACGATTATTTATTTATTTCCCGTAAGTTACCTCCTTTCCCCCTCGTAAGCATTTCACTCTCTACACCTGTTGTATTCGGCACACGTGACAAATAAAATTTGATTTGATTTTGTCTTCCCCCTTCATGGTTTCCCTACAACCCAGCCGTTAGACCCAAGTCTTCCCCAGACCCAGCAGAGCTATCCCCTGCCCTGAACCACAAGGACCACAGGCTGAGGCTGGGGTTTGGGGGCACACCACCACACAAGCTGGCAGCTATATCAATCTTCCCGTAATACCACTCCCCCTCCCTCCTCATCTCATGGTTTCCCTCCAACCCAGCCATATCCAGCCGTTAACCCCAGGGCTGCTCCTGCCACAAGGAGGGTCTTTATTCTCAGTCAACGGCTGGAGAGGAAACTTGGATCAGATTTGGGTTTTGGAACTCATGTAGTTGTTATACTGAGATGGAGTTCATTAATGTATAATTGAATGGAAGTTGAATGTTTGGGTTTTCCATCTCTCTTGTTTCTAAGGCTGTATTGAAAATAGGGAAAATACAAGCCTTGCAATATCCTAAATCTTCAGGATTAAATAGAGAAATGTTTTCATTCTACCCATAACACAGCTTGGACCTGAACCCACTCACTAACATGGACCATCCTGTCATTACCAGTCCACAGTCTACATTTGATTACTCAGGCCTGAAGGATAAGAAACACTTTGAGAGGGACTGCTCAGGCCTGGGTGATGACAACATCTCCTGTTGCTATGTTGATTACCCCTGTCAATTCTCCTAACTCATCAGCCTGGAGCCAGGGGGTGGTCCCTCATCGAGTGTTTGCCCCACCTTCTCTGCTTCAGAAACCCAGGTCAAGATTCTCCCCCTTCTGCCTGCCTGGGGGTCCATCCCTTCCCCCGCCTCGACACAATCATCATCCCAGCAGGCTTCTCTAGTCTGGGCATGGCCAAGTAAGACTGGAGGGAGGGAGCGAGGAAGGAACTGTTTTGTTTTGCTACTTGTAAATCTGCTGTTTTATTTGCATCTGCTACATGCAACTTTGCATTCATAAACATGAACACACGTAAGGCACCCCACTCTTATTGCTAACTGGAAACCATAAATCCTGAGGCTGCATTTATTGTAGCTGGGGATTTTAACAAAGCTAACCTGAGAACAAGACTTCCTCATCATATCGAATACGGTACATGAGCTGGTAGCATTCTGGATCATTGCTATTCTAACTTCCGCGATGCATACAAAGCCCTCCCCCGCCCTGCCTTCGGGAAATCGGATCATGACTCCATTTTGTTGCTCCCAGCCTATAGACAGAAACTAAAACAGGAAACGTCCGGAATCAGGTCTATCCAACGCTGGTCTAACTAATCGGATTCCACGCTTCAAGATTGCTTCGATCACTTGGACTGGGATATGTTCCGGATAGCCTCAGACAACAACATTGATGTATGCGCTGACTCGGTGAGTGAGTTTATTAGTAAGTGCATCGGAGATGTCGTACCCACTGTGACTATAAAAACCTTTCCTAACCAGAAACTGTGGATTGATGGTAGTATTCGCGCAAAACTGAAAGCGCGAACCACCGCTTTTAATCATGGCAAGGCGACTGGAAACATGAACGAATATAAAACAGTGCATCTATTCCCTCCGCAAGGCAATCAAACAAGCAAAGTGCCAGTATAGAGACAAAGTAGAGTCGCAATTCAACGGCTCAAACACCAGACTTATGTGGCAGGGTCTACAGTCAATCACGGATTACAAAAAGAAAACCAGCCCCGTCGTGGACATCGACGTCTTGCTCGCAGACAAATTTAAACAACGTATTTGCTCACTTTGAGGACAATACAGTGCCACTGACACGGTCCGCTAACAAAGCCTGTGGGCTCTCCTCCATGGCCAACGTGAGTAAAAAAATTTAAACGTGTTAACCCTCGCAAGGCTGCTGGTCCAGAGGGCATCCCTAGCCGCATTTTCAGAGCATGTGCAGACCAGCTGGCTGTTGTGTTTACGGACATTCAATCAATCGCTTTCCCAGTCTGTTGTCCCCACATGATTCAAGATGGCCACCATTGTTCCTGTTCCCAAGAAAGCTAAGGTAACTGAACTAAATGACTATTGCCCCGTTGTACTCACTTCTGTCATCATGAAGTGCTTTGAGAAACTAGTCAAGGATCATATCACCTCCACCCTACCTGATACCCTAGACCCACTCCAATTTGCTTACCACCCCAATAGGTCCACTGACGATGCAATCACCATCACACTGCCCTATCCCATCTGGACAAGAGGAATACCTATGTAAGAATGCTGTTAATTGACTACAGTTCAGCATTTAATACTATAGTACCCTCCAAACTCATCATTAAGATCGAAACCCTGGGTCTCGACCCCGCCCTGTGCAACTGGGTCCTGGACTTTCTGACGGGCCACCCCCAGGTGGTAAAGGTAGGAAACAACATCTCCACCCAGCTGATTCTCAACACTGGGGCCCCACAAGGGTGCGTTCTCAGCCCTCTCCTGTATTCCTTGTTCACCCATGACTGCGTGGCCATGCAAGCTTCCAACTCAATCATCAAGTTTGCAGAAGAAACTAGAGTGGTAGGCTTGATTACCAACAACGACAAGACAGCCTACAGGGAGGAGGTGAGGGCCCTCGGAGTGTGGTGTCAGGAAAATAACCTCTCACTCAATGTCAACAAAACAAAGGAAATGATCGTGGGCTTCAGTAGTGAAGAAGGTGGAAAGTTTTAAGTTCCTCGGTGTACTCATCACGGACAAACTGAAATGGTCCACCCACACAGACAGCGTGGTGAAGAAAGCACAAGAGCGCCTCTTCAACCTCAGGAGACTGAAGACTTTTGTCTTGCCACCTAAAACACACAAACCTTTACAGGTGCACAATCGAGAGCATCCTGTCGGGCTGTATCACTGCCTGGTATGGCAACTGCGCCACCCTCAACCGCAAGGCTCTCCAGAGGGTAGTGCGGTCTGCCAAACCCGTCACCGGGGGCAAACTACCTGCCCTCCAGGAAACCTACAGCACCTGATGTCACAGGAAGCTCAAAAGGTTAATCAAGGACAACAACCACCTGAGTCACTGCCTGTTCACCCCACTTTCATCCAGAAGGCGAGGTCAGTACAGGTGCATCAGAGCTGGGACTGAGAGACAGAAGCTATTTTTCAGTCTCAAGACCATCAGACTGTTGAACAGCCATCACTAACATAGAGAGGCTGCTGCCAACTGTTATGTCCCCCAGTTTCTGTGTTGTGGGTTTGTGTATATGTATGTGTGTATTTCAGGAAATGGCTTCCTGGATTCCCCTAAGCAGCTGATTGGTCGGCCCCATTGCAGATTGAAGCTCTGACCCCGCCCTCTCGTCAGGAGATACAGTTGTCTTCAATTACCGACACCCTCTACAGCTTTAAAAGCCAGTGTTCCTTTGTTAGGAGAGAGAATTTCTTGGATGTCCTGTGTTGGTTCTTGCGCAGACAGTTTTGTTGAAAGTGTTTTGTAGCTGCTACTTCTGAGGTATGTGTGTGCCAATAGGACTCAGTGTGTTTTGATATGTATGCCCGCAGGCAAGAGGCCTGTAGTATGTACTCTGTCTATGCACACTAGATAAGACCTGGGCGGACACACCCTGTATTTTGGTTGGCGCACTAAGAATAGGTAAGTAGTGGGTGGGTAGGAGAGGGGGCTCTTTAACTTTAACTTTCTTTGCTTTGGTTCCATCCAGCCTCTTTTCTTCCCCACATTACCGTGTGAAGGAAATGCATTCCCTGTTAATGGTAAACTTCTCTGCCTCTGTCATCCTTACCCGCACCTACAATCACATACCTCTTTCACTCCACGGGGAGTTGAGTGCAGCAGGGTGTTGCATTCCCTCCTCCTAGAGGCGTACGTCACACCAACAGACTCAAATCTCTTGCTACTTTAATAAAGTAATAAATGTGTCACTTTAAATAACACCACTTTAATAATGTTTACATATCTCACATTACTCATCTCATATGTATATACTGTTCTATACCATCTACTGCATCTTGCCTTTGCCACACGGCCATCGCTCATCCATATATATATGTACATATTCTTATTCACCCCTTTAAAATTGTGTGTGAATAAGGTAGTTGCTGTGAATTTGGTAGATTATTTGTTAGATATTATTGCATTGTCGGGACTAGAAGCACAAGCATTTAACTACATTCTCATTAACATCTGCTAACCATGTGCATGTAACCAATAAAATGTTATCTGATTTGACTGGCAGCCTCAGTGGCAGCCATATTTCCCCACTCTTATTGCTGACTGGCAGCCTCAGTGGCAGCCATATTTCCCCACTCTTACTGCTGGCTGGCAGCACCAGTGGCAGCCATATTTCCCCACTCTTACTGCTGGCTGGCAGCACCAGTGGCAGCCATATTTCCCCACTCTTACTGCTGGCTGGCAGCATCAGTGGCAGCCATATTTCCCCACTCTTCCTGCTGGCTGGCAGCATCAGTGGCAGCCATATTTCCCCACTCTTACTGCTGGCTGGCAGCACCAGTGGCAGCCATATTTCCCCACTCTTATTGCTGGCTGGCAGCATCAGTGGCAGCCATATTTCCCCACTCTTATTGCTGGCTGGCAGCATCAGTGGCAGCCATATTTCCCCACTCTTATTGCTGGCTGGCAGCATCAGTGGCAGCCATATTTCCCCACTCTTATTGCTGGCTGGCAGCATCAGTGGCAGCCATATTTCCCCACTCTTACTGCTGGCTGGCAGCGTCAGTGGCAGCCATATTTCCCCACTCTTATTGCTGGCTGGCAGCGTCAGTGGCAGCCATATTTCCCCACTCTTACTGCTGGCTTGCAGCATCAGTGGCAGCCATTTTTCCCCACTCTTACTGCTGGCTGGCAGCATCAGTGGCAGCCATATTTCCTCACTCTTATTGCTGGCTGGCAGCATCAGTGGCAGCCATATTTCCCCACTCTTACTGCTGGCTGGCAGCATCAGTGGCAGCCATATTTCCCCACTCTTATTGCTGGCTGGCAGCATCAGTGGCAGCCATATTTCCCCACTCTTATTGCTGGCTGGCAGCATCAGTGGCAGCCATATTTCCCCACTCTTATTGCTGGCTGGCAGCATCAGTGGCAGCCATATTTCCCCACTCTTATTGCTGGCTGGCAGCATCAGTGGCAGCCATATTTCCCCACTCTTATTGCTGGCTGGCAGCATCAGTGGCAGCCATATTTCCCCACTCTTATTGCTGGCTGGCAGCATCAGTGGCAGCCATATTTCCCCACTCTTATTGCTGGCTGGCAGCATCAGTGGCAGCCATATTTCCCCACTCTTACTGCTGGCTGGCAGCATCAGTGGCAGCCATATTTCCCCACTCTTACTGCTGGCTGGCAGCATCAGTGGCAGCCATATTTCCCCACTCTTATTGCTGGCTGGCAGCGTCAGTGGCAGCCATATTTCCCCACTCTTACTGCTGGCTTGCAGCATCAGTGGCAGCCATTTTTCCCCACTCTTACTGCTGGCTGGCAGCATCAGTGGCAGCCATATTTCCTCACTCTTATTGCTGGCTGGCAGCATCAGTGGCAGCCATATTTCCCCACTCTTACTGCTGGCTGGCAGCATCAGTGGCAGCCATATTTCCCCACTCTTATTGCTGGCTGGCAGCATCAGTGGCAGCCATATTTCCCCACTCTTATTGCTGGCTGTCAGCATCAGTGGCAGCCATATTTCCCCACTCTTATTGCTGGCTGGCAGCATCAGTGGCAGCCATATTTCCCCACTCTTATTGCTGGCTGGCAGCATCAGTGGCAGCCATATTTCCCCACTCTTACTGCTGGCTGGCAGCATCAGTGGCAGCTGTTTTCCCCTCATTTCCCACACTTCATATGCCTCTATATCCTCAATGGAAATATGCAGATATTTACACAGTTGTCTGTATTATATTCACAAATGTGTTTTTTAACTATCCCCTATTTATAGATTTTTTTTAAACAATCGTTAATTGTTTAAAGGAAAAAGGTCCATAAACTTTAGAATGTCTAATTTGATTCCTGAGGGGTACTATATACGTAAACCTTTCTGAATTTTGCTAGCTTCAGTTAGCTTCACATTCCAGCTCAGGCTTCCTCTGTACCACGATTGTGGGTATTGCTCGTTCGCCTGCCGCTAACTCTAGCAGGCTTGTAACTGAGCATGCATGTGACATGAGGCTAGTCGAACACCGAACTCTTCATAGAGGGAATGCTGAAACATCAATCCATGGGCAAGGCAGTGCCACATTTTCGTTTGGTGAAATCAACATGAAAGGAAAGTTATCTTGCAAATTCAGCAGGCTATGATGTGAAGTAGGATTTTAGAAATGCCGTCTTTTATTACGTATCATTAATGCCGTCTTTGGTGTGCCTATTAATGCACACAGAACCTTTTACCCACTCCTAATAAAGTAATTCCAAGCTGGTATAGCAGTTAGACGTCCTTTGTCCTCGTTGTGTGTGTGTGTGTATATATATATTTACATCTTTCTTCGCATATCTTTTATATATTTTCTTTTCCAAAAACTCAACTTCAAAACACTCTCCTGCAACCCGCCTCACCAATAAAAAAGAAAGTATTATTTACCTCAAATCTGAAATCCACAATAGAAGCTAGACAGACGCTAGCCAGAAGCTAACCAGAAGCTAGCCAGTTTACTGGCTAACATTAGTATTCAGCTAACCACAGTTTGTGGTCATCAGCTATCCTTTAGCCCTGATAAGCTATCGCCAGTTTTGTACAACGAGACTCAGACCAGAACATACCGGACCTATTTTTCTCTCCATATCCCCAGATTTCAACTGCAAGCTCTGGACATTTACACATGGATCTCGCAGCTAGCTAGCTGCTATCTGAATGACTATTGGCTTACGTCGGTCCCGGAGCAAACATAAATTATTCTGGAGCTAGCCAGCTGAAGAGTTCCATCAGCCACTCCTGGGCTACAATCACCTATCCGGAACCATTTTACTGCCGATGCGGAGCCTCACCTTCACGACTGCACTACCGACGTTATCTGCCCGAGAGAGTTATCCAACTGGCCCCTCCGTTGTGACGTTACCTGAATGCCCATCTGTGGCCCGCTAATCGTTAGCTGTCTTATCGGCTACTATCTGAATATGTCTGTCGGACAATTTTTCTTGGGTCACTATAACTATATCTATTTTGCCAATTGAATTGATCCCTTCTACCACACGGAACCCCACTAATCTACCGTCGGAAACGCACGAGGTGGCTAAAAACAGACCTCCATCCTACGTTAGCTTGCTACCGATGGCTCGGCTAGCTGTCTCAATCGCCGTTACCCCAACCAACCTCACTACTCACTGGGCCTTTATGATCACTCGACTAAGCATGCCTCTCCTTAATGTCAATATGCCTTGTCCATTGCTGTTCTGGTTAGTGTTTATTGGCTTATTTCACTGTAGAGCCTCTAGCCCTGCTCATTATATGTTATCCAACCTTTCAGTTCCACCACCCACACATGCGATGACACTACCTGGTTTCAATTATGTTTCTAGAGACAATATCTCTCATCACTCAATACCTAGGTTTACCTCCACTGTATTCACATCCTACCATACCTTTTGTCTGTACATTATACCTTGAAGCCATTTTATTGCCCCCAGAAACCTCCTTTTACTCTCTGTTCTGGACGTTCTAGATGACCAATTATCATAGCTTTTAGCCGTACCCTTATCCTACTCCTCCTCTGTTCCTCTGGTGATGTAGAGGTGAATCCAGGCCCTGCAGTGCCTAACTCCACTCCTATTCCCCAGGCACTCTCTTTTGATGACTTCTGTAACCGTAATAGCCTTGTAATAGTTTCCTGCATGTTAACATTAGAAGCCTCCTCCCTAAGTTTGTTTTATTCACTGCTTTAGCACACTCTGCCAACCCGGATGTTCTAGCCGTGTCTGAATCCTAGCTTAGGAAGACCACCAAAAATTCTTAAATCTCCATTCCTAACTACAACATTTTCAGACAAGATAGAACAGCCATAGGGGGCGGTGTTGCAATCTACTGCAAAGATAGCCTGCAGAGTTCTGTCCTACTATCCAGGTCTGAACCCAAGCAATTTGAACTTCTACTTTTAACAATCCACCTCTCTAACAACAAGTCTCTCACCGTTGCCGCCTGCTATAGACCACCCTCTGTCCCCAGCTGTGCTCTGGACACCATATGTGAACTGATTGCCCCCCATCTATCTTCAGAGCTCGTGCTACTAGGCGACCTAAACTGGAACATGCTTAACACCCCAGCCATCCTACAATCTAAGCTTGATGCCCTCAATCTCACACAAATTATCAATGAACCTACCAGGTACCACCCCAAAGCCGTAAACACGGGCACCCTCATAGATATCATCCAACTTGCCCTCTAAATACACCTCTGCTCTTTTCAACCAAGATCTCAGCGATCACTGCCTCATTGCCTGCATCCGTAATGGGTTAGCGGTCAAACGACCTCCACTCATCACTGTCAAACGCTCCCTGAAGCACTTCAGCGAGCAGGCCTTTCTAATCGACCTGGCCCGGGGTATCCTGGAAGGATATTGATCTCATCCCGCCAGTAGAAGATGCTTGGTTATTTTGTTTAAATGCCTTCCTCACCATCTTAAATACGCATGCCCCATTCAAGAAATTTAGAACCAGGAACAAATATAGCCCTTGGTTCTCTCCAGATCTGACTGCCCTTAACCAACACACAAACACCCTATGGCGTTCTGCATTAGCATCGAACAGCCCCCGTGATATGCAACTTTTCAGGGAAGCTAGAAACCAATATACACAGGCAGTTAGAAAAGCCACGGCTAGCTTTTTCAAGCAGAAATTTGCTTCCTGCAACACAAACTCAAAAAAGTTCTGGGACACTAAAGTCCATGGAGAATAAGAACACCTCGTCCCAGCTGAGGACAGGAAACACTGTCACCACCGATAAATCCATTATAATTGAGAATTTCAATAAGCATTTTTTTATGGCTGGCCATACTTTCTACCTGGATACCCCTACCCCGGTCAACAGCACTGCACCCCCCACGGCAACTCGCCCAAGCCTTCCCCATTTCTCCTTCTCCAAAATACAGTCAGCTGATGTTCTGAAAGAGCGGAAAAATCTGGACCCCTACAAATCAGCCGGGCTAGACAATCTGCACCCTTTCTAAAATTATCTGCCAAAATTGTTGTAACCCCTATTACTAGCCTGTTCAACCTCTCTTTTGTGTCGTCTGAGATTCCCAAAGATTGGAAAGCAGCTGCGGTCATCCCCCTCTTCAAAGGGGGGGACACTCTTGACCCAAACTGCTACAGACTACAGACTTGACCCAAACTGCTACAATCTATTCTACCCTGCCTTTCTAAGGTCTTCGAAAGCCAAGTCAACAAACAGATTACCGACCATTTCGAATCCCACCATACCTTCTCCGCTATGCAATCTGGTTTCAGAGCTGGTCATGGGTGCACCTCAAGCCACGCTCAAGGTCCTAAACGATATCCTAACCGCCATCGATAAGAAACAATACTGTGCAGCCGTATTCATTGACCTGGCCAAGGCTTTCGACTCTGTCAATCACCACATCCTCACATCCTCATCGGCAGCCTCGATAGCCTTGGTTTCTCAAATGATTGCCTCGCCTGGTTCACCAACTACTTCTCTGATAGAGTTCAGTGTGTCAAATCGGAGGGCCTGTTGTCCGGGCCTCTGGCAGTTTCTATGGGGGTGCCACAGGGTTAAATTCTTGGAACGACTCTCTTCTCTGTATACATCAATGATGTCGCTCTTTCTGCTGGTGAGTCTCTGATCCACCTCTGCGCAGACAACACCATTGTGTATACTTCTGGCCCTTCTATGGACACTGTGTTAACAACCCTCCAGACAAGCTTCAATGCCATACAACTCTGCTTCCGTGGTCTCCAATTGCTCTTAAATACAAGTAAAACTAAATGCATGCTCTTCAACCGATCGCTGCCTGCACCTGCCCGCCCGTCCAGCATCACTACTCTGGACGGTTCTGACTTAGAATATGTGGACAACTACACATACCTAGGTGTCTGGTTAGACTGTAAACTCTCCTTCCAGACTCACATCAAACATCTCCAATCCAAAGTTAAATCAAGAATTGGCTTCCTATTTCGCAACAAAGCATCCTTCACTCATGCTGCCATACATACCCTTGTAAAACTGACCATCCTACCGATCCTTGACTTTGGCGATGTCATTTACAAAATAGCCTCCAATACCCTACTCAATAAATTGGATGCAGTCTATCACAGTGCCATCCGTTTTGTCACCAAAGCCCCATATACTACCCACCACTGCGACCTGTACGCTCTCGTTGGCTGGCCCTCGCTTCATACTCGTCGCCAAACCCACTGGCTACAGGTCATCTACAAGACCCTGCTAGGTAAAGTACCCCCTTATCTCAGCTCGCTGGTCACCATAGCAGCACCCACCCGTAGCACGCGCTCCAGCAGGTATATCTCTCTGGTCACCCCCAAAACCAATTCTTCCTTTTGCCGCCTCTCCAGTTCTCTGCTGCCAATTCTCTGCTGCCAATGACCGGAATGAACTACAAAAATCTCTGAAACTGGAAACGCTTATCTCCCTCACTAGCTTTAAGCACCAGCTGTCAGAGCAGCTAACAGATCACTGCACCTGTACATAGCCCATCTATAATCTAGCCAAAATAACTACCTCTCCCCCTACTATATTTATTTATTCATTTATTTTGCTCCTTTGCACCACATTATTTCTATCTCTACTTTGCACATTCTTCCACTACTAATCTACCATTCCAGTGTTTTACTTGCTATATTGTATTTACTTCGCCACCATGGCCTTTTTTGCCTTTACCTCCCTTATCTCACCTCATTTGCTCACATTGTATATAGATTTATTTTTCTACTGTATTATTGACTGTATGTTTGTTTTACTCCATGTGTAACTCTGTGTTGTTGTGTGTCAATGATTTGCTTTATCTTGGCCAGGTCGCAATTGTAAATGAGAACTTGTTCTCAACTTGCCTACCTGGTTAAATAAAGGTTAAATACATAAAAAAAATTATAACGTCATACAAACGTTTTAGTGTGAGTGAACCTTCATGCATCCTGTCATTACAAAATATGTAAAATGTATTTTAATATTATTATTTTTTATTATTAAAATATTTAATACTTTGTTTTCCTCAAATGAATGGGATGATGACGCAATGTTTGCGAGAGGGAGGGTATCTGATTTCATTGGTCCTCAACTCGTGGCTCAGACACTTCATTCAGGATAAAGTTAGCCCTGAGTCATCCTGCCCTGGAACAGGTTAGTTCTGAAGCATTCATTGACAGAGAAATGTAACTGGCTAAAAGGTTAGCCACTTTCGTAGTACCGGATATCCTGAGTTAGGGTTGGGCAGTATCCAGATTTTGGGATTTACTGGGATTTACAGTCTTACCGGCTTAGTACACAAGGGGTGCCAAAAAACACAAAGCCCATTGGGTGACTATTACCAGAATGCTAACAAAATTTGCACAAGTAATACATTTCAATGGAAGCTGCTATATATACTAACAAGCGCAAACGAAAATAAACAAATATCAAAGACAGGCAGCTCCTAAAGTTATACATAGGTATGTATAGGACTTACCGAATGTTAATTTTTGTGAGTTTGGACATTATAAGTGAATTTGAATGAGAGACATTGTTCAAATTAACAAAGATGGACACATACTTGTCTGAAGGAAGAACGTCTCTGGAGCAGCATGTGTAGGCTACCTGCTGTGTCTGTGTGGGGTCTGGAGTCGCTAGGGCAACAGGGAGTTACCCCATAATGATCAAGTGAAAACATGTTTCTAGACACAGAAATACCTTTCTTACCTAGGTATTCAGACCCTTTGCTATGAGACTCGAAATTGACCTCAGGTTCATCCTGTTTCCGTTGATCATCCTTGAGACGTTTCTACAACTTAATTGGAGTCCACCTGTGGTAAATTCAATTGATTGGACATGATTTGGACAGGCACACACCTGTCTATATAAGGTCCCACAGTTGACAGTGCATGTCAGTGCAAAAACCAAGCCATGAAGTCAAAGGAATTGTTGGTAGAGCTCCGAGACAGGATTATGTCTAGGCACAGATCTGGGGAAGGGAACAAAAACAATTCTGCAGGATTGAAGGTCCCCAAGAACACAGTGGCCTCCATCATTCTTAAATGGAATAAGTTTGGAACCATCAAGACTCTTCCTAGAGCTGTCCGCCTGGCCAACCTGAGCAATCGGGGGAGAAGGGCCTTGGTCAGGGAGGTGACCAAGAACCCGATGGTCACTCTGACTGAGCTCCAGAGTTCCTTTGTGGAGATGGAAGAACCTTCCAGAAGGACAACCATCTCTGCAACGCTCCACCAATCAGGCCTTTATGGTAGAGTGGCCAGACGGAAGCCACTCCTCGGTAAAGGCACATGACGGCCCTCTTGGAGTTTTCCAAAAGGCACCTAAAGGACTCTCGGACCATGAGAAAGAAGATTATCTAGTCTGATGAAACCAAGATTGAACTCTTTGGCCTGAATGCCAAGGGTCACGTCTGGAGGAAACCTGGTACCATCCCTATGGTGACAGCATCATGCTGTGTGGATGTTTTTTAGCGGCAGGGACTGGGAGATTAGTCAGGATCGAGGGCAAGATGAATGGAGAAAAGTACAGAGAGATCCTTGATGAAAACCTACCGCTCAGAGCGCTCAGGACCTCAGACTAGGTCGAAGGTTCACCTTCCAATAGGACAATGAGCCTTGGCACACAGCCAAGACAACGCAGGCTTGGCTTCAGAACAAGTCTCTGAATGTTCTTGAGTGGCCAAGCCAGAGCCCGGACTTGAAACCGATCGAACATCTCTGGAGAGACCTGAAAATAGCTGTGTAGCAACGCTCCCCATCCAACCTGACAGAGCTTGAGGATCTGCTGATAAGAATGAGAGAAACTCCCCAACTACAGGTGTGCCGAGCTTGTAGCGTCATACCCAAGAAGACTCAAAGCTGTAATTGCTGCCAAAGGTGCTTCAACAAAGTACTGAGTAAAGGGTCTAAATACTTATGTAAATGTGCTAATTTCTAAAAAACAGTTTTTATTTGTTGTTATGGGGTATTGTGTGTCAATTTTATGAGGGGGAAAAATTATTGAATGAATTTCAGTGTAAGGCTGTAACGTAACAAAATGTGGAAAAAGTAAAGGGGTCAGAATATTTTCCGAAGGCACTGTATTTTTTTTAGGGGGTAGATCAGCTTTAGTATTGCAGATAGATAGTGGCTTCCATCAATCTAATTGTTTGCATCATTTCCAATCCAACATATTTTCGTGGGTAAATATATGAAATTACATACTTTAAAAATATATTTTCCTTTATTATTTTCCCCTAACCCTACCACCCCGCCCCTAATTAGAGTAAACTAATGGACAACAACACTTAGGCTTCTACTTCCAGCTTATACTTACTATATACATTTTACGGACAGTTATTTTGTTTTTAGCTGTTTTTACCTTCAGCTTCACTCAACCCCTCCCATCTATATCTCTTCGGGAGTGAAATCCAGCCAATGCAATTTAGATGAAGTTTGACTGAAGTTAAAATAGTTCAGCCCAAATAAAATCTATCTTTTTACCATGCTCTTGATGAATTATATAAAGCCTTATTTTGGGTGGCCAGTGGACAGTTTGTGTAGACCGGCAGTAGCCAGACTGTCTGTAGACTTCCACAGGAAATGAGGTCAGCACCAAATGCACTCCACAAGTTGTGATGTCATTAGGAAGGGATCAGAGACATTGTAAGGACAAAAGGTTACCAGATGGGCAAATCTCTGAGCCCAGAGCTCCAACTTGCATATTTATGTGACAAACAGTCTTTCTCATATCCCTTGTTTGAATTATTTTTGTTGTTGTTAATCTTTCTTCTTCCTTTATTTACTTGGAATAGACGTCAAGTGCTGACACTCCAAAGCTGTTTTATTCTTGGGTTGTCGCTTGACGGATGTTTTCTTTGCATTACGAGGATTGAGGATAGCTTCGAGGCACTCAGCCCTCTTGGCCTGACTGTTTGAACTGTAGAAGAGAAGAGAGATTCAATAAGCCCAGCTGACACCTGCCATGCCTGCCCCCAGTGCCCCCTTTCCCTTTGCGTGGGTCACAAAACAGCAACTCTTTACTTGTGGTATACTCCTGCAGGCCTCCAAGGTGTTGGATAGAAGGGGGTGGGAGGAGCAGAAGGGGGTTGGAGATGGGAGTGAGAGGAGCAGAAGGGGGTTGGAGGAGTAAGGGGTGGGGGGTGGGGGGGGAAGAGAAGAACAATTTGTGTCTTTAGCTGTGGTTTTTGTATTAACTCAGGAAAAAAAGAAACGTCCTCTCACTGTCAACTGTGTTTCTTTTCAGAAAACTTAACATGTGTAAATATTTGTATGAACATAACAAGATTCAACAACTGAGACATAAACTGAACAAGTTCCCCAGACATGTGACTAAGAGAAATTGAATAATGTGTCCCTGAACAAAGGGGGGGTCAAAATCAAAAGTAACAGTCAGTATCTGGTGTGGCCACCAGCTGCATTAAGTACTGTAGTGCATCTCCTCCTCATGGACTGCACCAGATTTTCCAGTTCTTGCTGTGAGATGTTACCCAACTCTTCCACCAAGGCACCTGCAAGTTCCAAGACATTTCTGGAGGGAATGGCCCTAGCCCTCATCTTCCGATCCACCATGTCCTTGACGTGCTCAATGGGATTGAGATCCGGGCTCTTCGCTGGCCATGGCAGAACACTGACATTCCTGTCTTGCAGGAAATCACGCACAGAACGAGCAGTATGGCTGGTGGTATTGTCATGCTGGAGGGTCTTGTCAGGATGAGCCTGCAGGAAGGGTACCACATGAGGGAGGAGGATGTCTTCCCTATAACGCACAGCTAAGTCCGATGATGCTGTGACAACAATCTAAGTCCGATGATGCTGTGACACATCACCCCAGACCATGACGGACCTTCGACGATAAACTCGAATCCGACCATCACCCCTGGTGAGACAAAACCGCGATTCGTCATTGAGTACTTTTTGCCAGTCCTGTCTAGTACAGCGATGGTGGGTTTGTGCCCATAGGCGACGTTGTTGCTGGTGATGTCTGGTGAAGACCTGCCTTACAACAGGCCTACAAGCCCTCAGTCCAGCCTCTCAGCCTATTGTGGGCAGTCTGAGCATTGATGGAGGGGTTGTGCGCTCCTGGTGTAACTCAGACAGTTGTTGTTGCCATCCTGTATCTGTCCCGCAGGTGTGATGTTCGGATGTACCGATCCTGTGCAGGTGTTGTTACACGTGGTCTGCCACTGAGAGGATGATCAGCTGTCCACCTTGTCTCCCTGTAGAGCTGTCTTAGACGTCTTACAGTACAGACATTTGAATACACTTGCAAAAATGTCTATAAACCGGTTTGCCTTGTCATTATGGGGTAATAATTTAATCAATTTTAGAATAAGACTGTAATGTAACAAAATGTGGAAAATTCAAGGCGTCTGAATGCTTTCCGAATTAATGTGTATTTGTATATATATGTATGTTAATGTTTTTAAATGCATATTAATTGTAAAAAAAATAAAAATCTGTAATATCTTTTCCATTGTGTCTGACCCCAGGAAGACTAGCTGTCGCCATTGGTGTCGTCTAATGGGGGATCCTCATAAAATAAAATATTCGAAAAGGGGGTGGGAGGAGGAAAAGGGCGTGGGAGTTGTAGATTGAGAAGGGGGTGGGAGGAGGAGAGTTTAAGTAGGGGGTTGAGCCATGGAACCCCCAGCATGTGGGAGAGGATGTGTGGATTATTCCCAGCAACAAAAGCCATTAGTCCCTGGAAGGACTTCAGAGGCTGCAGCTATTTAATCTACAGATTGTGAAGTATGTGAGTCCTTGGGGCCAGGCCAACCACTGCTTTCCTACCATTCCCCCCTATAAAAACAACAGAGGTGGCTGAGGAGAGTAGGGGGAGGCAGGGGGGCATTATAGGAGTAATACACCTCAAACCACCAAGTCCTATGATTTACATTGTTAAATTACACCAATATGTGAGAACAATATTTTTTGTGAACAAGGTTTGTCGTTATAACAAGAGTGGAAGCAACATGTGAAAATGGTTGTGGAAATCTGTTGCAGCTCAAGTCGACTACAAAACCCACAATGCAATAATACCAAAGTCAGTATCAGCATGTGAAGTCACTAGCTAGCTGTAAAACCAACTAAACAAACTGCACTATCAATTTATGAGCCTACAATCTCACAATGTTGAACCTGCAGTTCTTCTGAGTCTGCGCACAAAGTGCAGATGTTGCTATGGCAACCACGCCCTTCCCCACCTGTTTCCCACAGACACACCTGATGGTACTTGGAGGAGAAACAGTTGAATAATTTGGTCCACTGTTTAGATTGAGCACATCTAAGTGAAATATATACTTTGTCATGAGGATATAAACGGATGGATGTGTTCTAGACAGTATGTCCATCCCATCTATTGGCTGATTTGGTGATCTGGAGTACAGGTAATTGTTTAACAAAAGTTTTGAAATGTGATAGTGTGTTATATCCTATCTCCAGTGACGAGGACATTATAGGTATGATGAATTCCAACACCATTTCCTGAAAGGACCATTTAGAAGTTGAAAATGTGTTATTTTACCCATTGATAAAACAAAGACTTTGACCAAATTGACAGGAGTTTCATGATTTTTATTTCTGGGGGTGGATTATCCCTTTATGTCCTTCAACTGGGATACAGGGGAAAGAGTTGGGGGGAGAAAGGGGGCTGGGATGGAGTTTTTGTATCCATATACAGGGACTCAGGGAGGCTATTGGGCAGGAAACCTAAGATTAACAAGTCAAGAAAGAACAGGTCTTGCCTGGTCTGGTCCAAGTAAGGGAGGTTCTGATCACACAAATCTGTGTGACTATGTGCACAGAGACTGAGAGTACCATTTACCTTTGCAAAGAGAATACCGTTTACACTTAGTCAGGGAGCTGGCAGACTTACACCAGCCTCTGTCACAGTGGGTGGCAAATGAGTTGAATAGCCTATTTAGTTTGTTTTGGTATGTATTTAATATTTTGTGGTTTCTGTCTGTAGAATCACCATGGTAAAGCTGTTAAAGGCTCTGGTATGTGGAGGCACTGTGTGTGTCCTCTCCTGATGCTGAGACGAGGAGGAGAAGGAAAAAAAGGAGGGGAGAGCAATGATAATGGAGGGGAAAGAGGGGAGGAAGAGGAGAGAGCAAGGATAATGGAGGGGAAAGAAAGGAGGAAGAGAAGAAAGAGGGGGAGGAGGAACAGTAAATTGGAAACATCAATGGGGACAGCAGGGAGCTATTTAGCTTAGAAACACTCCCACACTGGTTAAAAACAACTCGTTGTCTAGAGCGGATGGAATGACATGAGAAAGTTGTAAAACTGAAACTTTGAAAACACTGAAATGACTGTGAATGGCTGCTGTGGATAGAACTCATTCGGCACAAATCATTTGAGGAAAAGTTAACTGCAGGCTCAGCTCTGTCCCTGTTTGACTTTGGAATGACCTATTTAAGGTGTGTGTGTGTTTGTGTGTCTGTACGTGCATACACTTGTGTGAGTGTCTCTGTGAGTGTTTGTCCGCCCATTATCTCCCCATCACGTCTTGGCCACGTCACCCTGTTCCGAAGGGGAGTTTCAGGAAGGGCATGACCCTTTGAATCGGCTGGTTGTGTGTCCCTTAGCAGCGCTCTCAGACCCACCTGGACATAGCAGGAATACTCGACTCACCACGTGGGCAAATAAGGACATTTCTACTGGTAGATTCCACAGTTTTTAGGGTATTATTGTGGACTGGTTTGGTGTACCCAACGTAGCGGAGAGGGTAATGATAGTCCATCTGGATGGTTTGTTGTACCCCACGTAGTGGAGAGGGTAATGATAGTCCATCTGGATGGTTTGTTGTACCCCACGTAGTGGAGAGGGTATTGATAGTCCATCTGGATGGTTTGTTGTACCCAATGTAGTGGAGAGGGTATTGATAGTCCATCTGGATGGTTTGTTGTACCCAACGTAGTGGAGAGGGTATTGATAGTGCATCTGGATGGTTTGTTGTACCCAACGTAGTGGAGAGGGTAATGATAGTGCATCTGGATGGTTTGTTGTACCCCACGTAGTGGAGAGGGTAATGATAGTCCATCTGGATGGTTTGTTGTACCCCACGTAGTGGAGAGGGTATTGATAGTGCATCTGGATGGTTTGTTGTACCCAACGTAGTGGAGAGGGTAATGATAGTGCATCTGGATGGTTTGTTGTACCCCACGTAGTGGAGAGGGTAATGATAGTCCATCTGGATGGTTTGTTGTACCCCACGTAGCGGAGAGGGTATTGATAGTCCATCTGGATGGTTTGTTGTACCCAACGTAGCGGAGAGGGTAATGATAGTGCATCTGGATGGTTTGTTGTACCCAACGTAGTGGAGAGGGTATTGATAGTGCATCTGGATGGTTTGTTGTACCCCACGTAGTGGAGAGGGTATTGATAGTCCATCTGGATGGTTTGTTGTACCCAACGTAGTGGAGAGGGTAATGATAGTGCATCTGGATGGTTTGTTGTACCCCACGTAGTGGAGAGGGTATTGATAGTGCATCTGGATGGTTTGTTGTACCCCACGTAGTGGAGAGGGTATTGATAGTCCATCTGGATGGTTTGTTGTACCCAACGTAGTGGAGAGGGTAATGATAGTCCATCTGGATGGTTTGTTGTACCCCACGTAGTGGAGAGGGTATTGATAGTGCATCTGGATGGTTTGTTGTACCCCACGTAGTGGAGAGGGTATTGATAGTGCATCTGGATGGTTTGTTGTACCCAACGTAGTGGAGAGGGTAATGATAGTGCATCTGGATGGTTTGTTGTACCCAACGTAGTGGAGAGGGTATTGATAGTGCATCTGGATGGTTTGTTGTACCCCACGTAGTGGAGAGGGTATTGATAGTCCATCTGGATGGTTTGTTGTACCCCACGTAGTGGAGAGGGTATTGATAGTCCATCTGGATGGTTTGTTGTACCCAACGTAGTGGAGAGGGTAATGATAGTCCATCTGGATGGTTTGTTGTACCCAACGTAGTGGAGAGGGTAATGATAGTCCATCTGGATGGTTTGTTGTACCCCACGTAGTGGAGAGGGTATTGATAGTGCATCTGGATGGTTTGTTGTACCCCACGTAGTGGAGAGGGTATTGATAGTCCATCTGGATGGTTTGTTGTACCCAACGTAGTGGAAAGGGTAATGATAGTGCATCTGGATGGTTTGTTGTACCCCACGTAGTGGAGAGGGTAATGATAGTGCATCTGGATGGTTTTGTTGTACCCAACGTAGTGGAGAGGGTAATGATAGTGCATCTGGATGGTTTGTTGTACCCAACGTAGTGGAGAGGGTATTGATAGTGCATCTGGATGGTTTGTTGTACCCCACGTAGTGGAGAGGGTAATGATAGTCCATCTGGATGGTTTGTTGTACCCCACGTAGTGGAGAGGGTATTGATAGTGCATCTGGATGGTTTGTTGTACCCCACGTAGTGGAGAGGGTAATGATAGTGCATCTGGATGGTTTGTTGTACCCAACGTAGTGGAGAGGGTATTAATAGTGCATCTGGATGGTTTGTTGTACCCCACGTAGTGGAGAGGGTATTGATAGTGCATCTGGATGGTTTGTTGTACCCCACGTAGTGGAGAGGGTAATGATAGTGCATCTGGATGGTTTGTTGTACCCAACGTAGTGGAGAGGGTAATGATAGTGCATCTGGATGGTTTGTTGTACCCAACGTAGTGGAGAGGGTATTGATAGTCCATCTGGATGGTTTGTTGTACCCCACGTAGTGGAGAGGGTATTGATAGTCCATCTGGATGGTTTGTTGTACCCAACGTAGCGGAGAGGGTAGTGATAGTGCATCTGGATGGTTTGTTGTACCCAACGTAGTGGAGAGGGTAATGATAGTGCATCTGGATGGTTTGTTGTACCCAACGTAGTGGAGAGGGTATTGATAGTCCATCTGGATGGTTTGTTGTACCCCACGTAGTGGAGAGGGTATTGATAGTCCATCTGGATGGTTTGTTGTACCCAACGTAGCGGAGAGGGTATTGATAGTCCATCTGGATGGCTTGTTGTACCCCACGTAGTGGAGAGGGTATTGATAGTCCATCTGGATGGTTTGTTGTACCCAACGTAGCGGAGAGGGTAGTGATAGTGCATCTGGATGGTTTGTTGTACCCAACGTAGTGGAGAGGGTAATGATAGTCCATCTGGATGGTTTGTTGTACCCAACGTAGCGGAGAGGGTAATGATAGTGCATCTGGATGGTTTGTTGTACCCCACGTAGTGGAGAGGGTATTGATAGTCCATCTGGATGGTTTGTTGTACCCCACGTAGTGGAGAGGGTATTGATAGTCCATCTGGATGGTTTGTTGTACCCCACGTAGTGGAGAGGGTATTGATAGTCCATCTGGATGGTTTGTTGTACCCCACGTAGTGGAGAGGGTATTGATAGTCCATCTGGATGGTTTGTTGTACCCCACGTAGTGGAGAGGGTAATGATAGTCCATCTGGATGGTTTGTTGTACCCCACGTAGTGGAGAGGGTAATGATAGTGCATCTGGATGGTTTGTTGTACCCAACGTAGTGGAGAGGGTAGTGATAGTCCATCTGGATGGCTTGTTGTACCCCACGTAGTGGAGAGGGTATTGATAGTCCATCTGGATGGTTTGTTGTACCCAACGTAGCGGAGAGGGTAGTGATAGTGCATCTGGATGGTTTGTTGTACCCAACGTAGTGGAGAGGGTAATGATAGTCCATCTGGATGGTTTGTTGTACCCAACGTAGCGGAGAGGGTAATGATAGTGCATCTGGATGGTTTGTTGTACCCCACGTAGTGGAGAGGGTATTGATAGTCCATCTGGATGGTTTGTTGTACCCCACGTAGTGGAGAGGGCATTGATAGTCCATCTGGATGGTTTGTTGTACCCCACGTAGTGGAGAGGGTATTGATAGTCCATCTGGATGGTTTGTTGTACCCCACGTAGTGGAGAGGGTATTGATAGTCCATCTGGATGGTTTGTTGTACCCCACGTAGTGGAGAGGGTAATGATAGTCCATCTGGATGGTTTGTTGTACCCCACGTAGTGGAGAGGGTAATGATAGTGCATCTGGATGGTTTGTTGTACCCAACGTAGTGGAGAGGGTAGTGATAGTGCATCTGGATGGTTTGTTGTACCCCACGTAGTGGAGAGGGTATTGATAGTCCATCTGGATGTTTGTTGTACCCAACGTAGTGGAGAGGGTAATGATAGTCCATCTGGATGGTTTGTTGTACCCAACGTAGTGGAGAGGGTATTGATAGTGCATCTGGATGGTTTGTTGTACCCAACGTAGTGGAGAGGGTATTGATAGTGCATCTGGATGGTTTGTTGTACCCAACGTAGTGGAGAGGGTAGTGATAGTGCATCTGGATGGTTTGTTGTACCCCACGTAGTGGAGAGGGTATTGATAGTCCATCTGGATGGTTTGTTGTACCCCACGTAGTGGAGAGGGTAATGATAGTGCATCTCGATGGTTTGTTGTACCCAACGTAGTGGAGAGGGTAGTGATAGTGCATCTGGATGGTTTGTTGTACCCCACGTAGTGGAGAGGGTATTGATAGTCCATCTGGATGGTTTGTTGTACCCCACGTAGTGGAGAGGGTATTGATAGTCCATCTGGATGGTTTGTTGTACCCCACGTAGTGGAGAGGGTAATGATAGTGCATCTGGATGGTTTGTTGTACCCCACGTAGTGGAGAGGGTAATGATAGTCCATCTGGGTGGTTTGTTGTACCCAACGTAGTGGAGAGGGTAATGATAGTCCATCTGGATGGTTTGTTGTACCCCACGTAGTGGAGAGGGTAATGATAGTGCATCTGGATGGTTTGTTGTACCCAACGTAGTGGAGAGGGTAGTGATAGTGCATCTGGATGGTTTGTTGTACCCCACGTAGTGGAGAGGGTATTGATAGTCCATCTGGATGGTTTGTTGTACCCAACGTAGTGGAGAGGGTAATGATAGTGCATCTGGATGGTTTGTTGTACCCCACGTAGTGGAGAGGGTAATGATAGTCCATCTGGATGGTTTGTTGTACCCCACGTAGTGGAGAGGGTAATGATAGTGCATCTGGATGGTTTGTTGTACACCACGTAGTGGAGAGGGTATTGATAGTCCATCTGGATGGTTTGTTGTACCCCACGTAGTGGAGAGGGTAATGATAGTGCATCTGGATGGTTTGTTGTACCCAACGTAGTGGAGAGGGTAGTGATAGTGCATCTGGATGGTTTGTTGTACCCCACGTAGTGGAGAGGGTATTGATAGTCCATCTGGATGGTTTGTTGTACCCCACGTAGTGGAGAGGGTAGTGATAGTCCATCTGGATGGTTTGTTGTACCCCACGTAGTGGAGAGGGTATTGATAGTCCATCTGGATGGTTTGTTGTACCCCACGTAGTTGAGAGGGTAGTGATAGTCCATCTGGATGGTTTGTTGTACCCCACGTAGTGGAGAGGGTATTGATAGTCCATCTGGATGGTTTGTTGTACCCCACGTAGTGGAGAGGGTAGTGATAGTCCATCTGGATGTTTTGTTGTACCCCACGTAGTGGAGAGGGTATTGATAGTGCATCTGGATGGTTTGTTGTACCCCACGTAGTGGAGAGGGTAGTGATAGTCCATCTGGATGGTTTGTTGTACCCCACGTAGTGGAGAGGGTATTGATAGTGCATCTGGATGGTTTGTTGTACCCCACGTAGTGGAGAGGGTAGTGATAGTCCATCTGGATGGTTTGTTGTACCCCACGTAGTGGAGAGGGTATTGATAGTCCATCTGGATGGTTTGTTGTACCCCACGTAGTGGAGAGGGTAGTGATAGTCCATCTGGATGGTTTGTTGTACCCCACGTAGTGGAGAGGGTAATGATAGTGCATCTGGATGGTTTGTTGTACCCCACGTAGTGGAGAGGGTATTGATAGTCCATCTGGATGGTTTGTTGTACCCCACGTAGTGGAGAGGGTAGTGATAGTCCATCTGGATGGTTTGTTGTACCCCACGTAGTGGAGAGGGTAATGATAGTCCATCTGGATGTTTTGTTGTACCCCACGTAGTGGAAAGGGTATTGATAGTCCATCTGGATGATGCACAGTTTTAAAACAATAGTCTGGTTACATGCTCTGTGGTGGGCTGGGATGATATCTGAGATATTGTATTATTTATTTGAACTGATCTAATAGATTTCAGAGATTTAGCATCCCATTGAATAGCATACTTCATCTTTGAAATCAACTATTTGGTGTGTCTTGTCCTATTCATTTTTGATAGACTACATTAAGAACATTCTATTCTTTAGAAGAAGGAGAACTTTGGAATGAGCACATTGTTTGCTACTGGTTTACCTGATATATCAAGATGTTATCTCACTGTGAAAAAGACCACCTTCCTGCCCTAAACAGACCACCTTCCTGCCCTAAACAGACCACCTTCCTGCCCTAAACAGACCACCTTCCTGCCCTAAACAGACCACCTTCCTGCCCTAAACAGACCACCTTCCTGCCCTAATCAGACCACCTTCCTGCCCTAAACAGACCACCTTCCTGCCCTAAACAGACCACCTTCCTGCCCTAAACAGACCACCTTCCTGCCCTAAACAGACCACCTTCCTGCCCTAAACAGACCACCTTCCTGCCCTAAACAGACCACCTTCCTGCCCTAAACAGACCCCCTTCCTGCCCTAAACAGACCATCAAGCTCAGCAGTCTAAATATGATCTGTCTTTTTGAATCCAATTGAATGGAGGAGGATTCATTAAATTGCTTATTTTTTGTTTGTTGTTGCTGGTTGCTTCAATGGAGTCAGAATCCCCCTTCCCTTCAGTCCAAGATGGCTGGTACTGATACACTCGTTCACAGCACGTCATCTCTCTCTCTCTCTCTCTCTCTCAGCACATCAGCTCACACAGAGCCCCTGCCAATTCCCTCAATCACAACTGTAATTCCAAGCAGAATAGCATTGAAATAGCACACAACAAACGGCTTATTGCACAAGCAATTACTTTGTTCTCTAGATGCATTCTTTTCTATTCAGAGAGTTTGCCCTGATATTGCCTCCTCAGCCTCAATGTGAATGTAGTGGGGAAATGAGGAGGTTAACCTAGCTGGGAGGGAAACAGTGACATAGGGAGAACTACAGTAGAGACGACACCCGGACTACAGAACTGACTGGTTGAATAAATATGTATAGAATTAATAGGTTGTTAAAATGCCAGTTACACTCCCCATATGGCTGAACTAGGTTGTAATATACCTGTCACACGTACTAGGCCTGAGTTACGTACAGATACCAAAACTTCCTGACCTTTGTGAGTGGTCGTAGAGAAAGATTTTCAGCCTGACTTCAGACCACTTCATAGTTTGTTTATGGGTTGCAGCAAGCAAGGGTGGCTGAGGTGCCCGTAGGGAGGAAGTGAAGGGAGGTAGTGTGTGTGCGTGCATGTGTGTCTGCCCCCGCAGGGTTTAGCTTCTGTCCTGAAGCAGTTTAGTTCACTAACTGACCTGTCACTCACAGACTGGGGTTAGGCCTGTATTAATAAAGCATCTGAAATAGAAGTGCTGATCCAGAATCAGTTTAGCCTTTTAGATCATAATAATATGGACAGGGGGGACTTAGATCAGCACCCTAGATCAGCACTCCTACTCTGTGGATACGGGCCCAGGCTTATCTTCAAGCAAACCGGTATCCAGAAGTTTCTGGAGTTCGAATCAAAACACAATCTTCAATAGTTCAGTTTTAGAATCCATGTTTGGAATTGTTCAGTCAATAAAACAATGTGCACTCTGTGTTGCTAGAGGTGGATGGAAAGTTTGTTGGAGGAGTTGTGTTAGCTAAGTCTTCCCAGCTGATAACAGACTCTCTTTCTGTCCAAAAACACAACTCTCTGGGTAGAAACACAGGGGAAAATACCACTGTTCTCCTATATAAAAATAGTTAAGGAGAAAAATATAGTCTGATAATATGACACTGTCAATACCCAGCTAGCACATAGTGTTCTGAGAACAATACTGTGTTTTTCTTAGAGCTTGGTAAGAGTGTGGTTGTCCTAAGGTTATATCGCATACAACCTTCCCACAACTTTTGGGAATGGGACAGGATAGTTGCTTGGCTTTGGAACATTCTTAGCACATTTAAGGAACTTGATAAAAATGTTATTTTATTGGTATTTCATTACTTTAACAGAATGCTTCCTAAAAGTTCAAACATGGTGACATTTAATATACATTTTGGAAATGGTCTAGGAACATTTTCCAACTGGTTTGATATTGGGAATGTTCTCAAATAGTTCCAAGAATGTTAAGGAACAACGTCCTTCTGTGGGAATTTTAGTAATTCAACACAACGTTTCCTACAGCTTTCCTCATGGTTCTATTTAAAGTCGTGTTCTCAAATTGTTCTGAGAACGTTAAGAAAACTTTTCAGAAAATCACAAGAAAACGTTACTAACGTTCAGAGAACATTCTAAGAATGTTATTTAAAAACGTATGCAGTCCATTCTGAGCGTCATTAGAACTCTCTATCTTGTTAACTGTGTTCAGGTGTGTTGGCTACGCCCTTTTAATTGACTGCACCTGAAATGAATGAGCGTCTGTTTCCTTTAAAATGGGGTCTGTTTGAATAGACAAAAATGAACAGCTTTGAATGAGTAAAAAAAAACATGGTATGCTAGCTCCATCCTGGTGGCACAGTGGCCTAATTCAATGTATTGAGAACAGAAGAGCATAGGCTCAAATGTCACTGATGGTGTGCCACAATAAAAAAATAAATGTGTTTTCATGATTAATGCCTAAGCAAATTAATTGATATGTGTCCTATCTGTGCTTGGAGTTCAGAACAGTTACCTAAGCTAGAAGTGTTATGGAAATGTTATCAGAACATTATTTAATTACCTTCAAATAACCTATGATTTCTCTTCCCCTCAACGTTAATTTAACCTCCTAGGAAAACTTTCTGTCAACCATAGTAAAATGTTCTTAGAACCTCCCTGAAACCTAAACATGTAAGTTCCCACAACAGGCAAAAGTTTCACTTCTGTTTTCAAATGTATAAAAAAAAGAACGTCAGTTTTACCGGTCAGGAAACTTATAGCTTCATTTCCAAAACCAATGGGAAACCAAAAACGTACGTTCCCACAACTTCCAAGGAACCAAATGTGCTAGCTGGGTACTTTTTTATCAAGATGTATTATTTTCAATTCAGAGATTTTTACCTGCTATTGCCTCTCCAGCCTCAGTGTGATTGTATCTTAAGCAGTGGGGAAATGAGGGTGTTAACCTAGCTGGGAGGGAAACAGTGATATAGGGAGAACTACAGTAGATTCGACACCCGGGCTACAGGAATGACTGAATAAATATGTAAAGAATTAGCAGGTCGTTAAAATGCCAGTTCCACTCCCCATATGGCTGAACTAGGTTGTAATATACCTGTCACACGTACTAGGCCTGAGTTACGTACAGATACCAAAACTTCCTGACCTTTGTGAGTGGTCGTAGAGAAAGATTTTCAGCCTGACTTCAGACCACTTCATAGTTTGTTTATGGGTTGCAGGAAGCAAGGGTGGCTGAGGTACCCGTAGGGAGGTAGTGTGTGGTTGTGTGTGTGCGTGCATGTGTGTCTGCCCCCGCAGGGTTTAGCTTCTGTCCTGAAGCACTTTAGTTCACTAACTGACCTGTCACTCACAGACTGGGGTTAGGCCTGATCATACTCACTTAACCCTCAGTGAGAGTACAGAGGACAGGGCCTGTATTAATAAAGCCCCTGAAAATAGAAGTGCTGATCTAGAATCAGCTTTGCCTTTTAGGTAATAATATGGACAAGGGGGACCTGACCCTAGATCAACACTTACTCTGAGAGCCTTTAAGGCAGCGTTTTTACCCTAGCACTACACCGCTGATTCAAATAATCAACTAATCATCGACATTTGATAATTAGAATCAGCTGTGTAGTGTTAAGGCAAAAACAAAAACATGCACTCCTTGGGGTCCTAAGGACCAAGTTTGGGAAACGCTGCTTTATAGATACGGGCCCAGGCCTCTATTCAAGCAAACCAGTATCCAGGAGTTTCAAAACACAGCCCTCGAAAGTGCAATTTCAGAATCCATGGAATTGTTAGGTTAATAAAACAATGTGTACTCTGTGTTGTTAATGGTAGATGGGGAGTTTGTTGGAGGAGTTGTGTTAGCTAAAGTCTTCCCAGCTGATAACAGACTCTCTTTCTGTCCAAACAGACAACCACCTGGGTGGAAACACAGAGAAGAATGCCACTGTCGTTCTGCCCCTGAGCAAGGCAGTTAACCCACTGTTCCCCGGGCGCCAAATACGTGGATGTCGATTAAGGCAGCCCCCCGCACCTCTCTGTTTCAGAGGGGTTGGGTTAAATGTGGAAGACACATTTCAGTTGAATGCATTCAGTTGTACAGCTGACTAGGTGTCCCCCTTTCCTTTCCCCTTCACTGTTCTCCCAGCAGGTTGACATTTATTGTCATGAATCTTGTCCTGGAGGCAGAGCTGAGCGATTTCCACTATTTACACTGCTCGAAAAAATAAAGGGAACACTAAAATAACACATCCTAGATCTGAATGAATGAAATATTCTTATTAAATAATTTTTTCTTTACATAGTTGAATGTGCTGAACACAAAATCACACAAAAATTATCAATGGAAATCAAATTTATCAACCCATGGAGGTCTGGATTTGGAGTCACACTCAAAATTAAAGTGGAAAACCACACTACAGGCTGATCCAACTTTGATGTAATGTCCTTAAAACAAGTCAAAATGAGGCTCAGTAGTGTGTGTGGCCTCCACGTGCCTGTATGACCTCCCTATAACGCCTGGGCATACTCCTGATGAGGTGGCGGATGGTCTCCTGAGGCATCTCCTCCCAGACCTGGACTAAAGCATCGAGACATGATGTCCCAGATGTGCTCAATTGGATTCAGGTCTGGGGAAAGGGCGGGCCAGTCCATAGCATCAATGCCTTCCTCTTGCTGCTGACACACTCCAGCCACATGAGGTCTAGCATTGTCTTGCATTAGGAGGAACCCAGGGCCAACCGCACCAGCATATGGTCTCACAAGGGTCTGAGGATCTCATCTCGGTACCTAATGGCAGTCAGGCTACCTCTGGCGAGCACATGGAGGGCTGTGCGGCCCCACAAAGAAATGCCACCCCACACCATGACTGACCCACCGCCAAACCGGTCATGCTGGAGGATGTTGCAGGCAGCAGAACGTTCTCCACGGCGTCTCCAGACTCTGTCACGTCTGTCACATGTGCTCATGTGCTCAGTGTGAACCTGC
This sequence comes from Salvelinus fontinalis, assembly GCF_029448725.1. Classification (NCBI taxonomy): domain Eukaryota; kingdom Metazoa; phylum Chordata; class Actinopteri; order Salmoniformes; family Salmonidae; genus Salvelinus; species Salvelinus fontinalis. The sequence continues at coordinate 43,210,199 of NC_074692.1, forward strand.
TGTAAGCACAACCCCCACCTGTGGACGTCGGTGTGATTGACTTGGAGTTACATTGTGTTGTTTAAGTGTTCCATTTATTTTTTTGAGCAGTGTATATAGCTCTGCCTCCAGGACAAGATTCATGTAATATATATATATATATATATATATATATTACTTCTGAGCTGGCCCATCTAGTGGAAATCGTTGAAGACAAAAAAGCTAATTTTTGTTTCCATTAATTTATATTTATTTATATATAAATTCATGGAAACAAAAATGAGCTTTTTTGTCTTGATTTAAGGTTAGGGTTAGGTATAAGGTTACCAGTGTGGTTAAGGTTTGGTTCAGTTTTAAAATCAGATTGTGGCTGTGCCAGCTAGACTACCCTGGAGAGCTGTCTCCAGTACACAAGCCATCCCAATAAATGAGTCTTCCCCATCCTGCATTCTCCTATATCAAAAGAGTTCGCCGGGAAAATAATAGTCTGACAATATAACAATGTCATGGTGTCCTCATTTCAGTTGATGGGACCTAGGACTCCCCATAGTACCCATCTATAGCATCAATGATGTGATGTTCAAGGCCACATTCAAGGTCATGTGACCAGAGCTGACAGGACTGGTTGGTGCAGTGAGATGGCAGATTGACCATGAGAGGGGTTGAGAGGCAGGGATAGCATAGGGGAAGAGAGAGGGGAGAGGGATGGGGGAGAGAAAGGGGGAATACAAGGAGATGTCACAGGGAAGAAAGGAGAAGGCTGAGAAGGCGGAGACAGAGGTGAATCCTCTGTGATGTGGTCACAGTGTGGGACACAGATGTGAGGGGTTTGGAATGTGGCCTGACCCTGAGATGCCAAAAGTAGAATATTTAAAGAAAGAGATCTCTCTCTCTCTCTCTCTCTCTCTCTCTCTCTCTCTCTCTCTCTCTCTCTCTCTCTCTCTCTCTCTCTCTTCTTCTTCTCCCCCCCTCTCCAGAGTGATTGTGGCGGGTAACTCTAGAAGTGTGTGACAGAGATCGACTCTTTCAGACCCAGGGACTTTGGCACCAACGATAGCTGTTAATCAAATAGTCAAAGATGAGCTGGCTCTTTCTCCACGTCTTAAGGTTACCTCTCTCTTCTGTATGCACACAATAGAGCCGACCCATTGGAGGAAGGCTCTGCATGCCTGCACCTGAGGAGAAAGGCAGGAATGTCTATACACACACTTTAGTAATTGCTAAAAGACTAGATTTATTTTTCCCGAAGGCCTTATTACACTTTTTGTCCTCCGTCTCTCTCTTCATATAGTTAAATTCCACCCAATATCCACTTCAAACGTATTCCTCGTTGTTTAATGAAGATAGCTTGGTCCAATTTAGAAAGTGACTTGTTATTACTAGAACATTCCTCCCCTGATCATCTGGGGCTCTCTATCTGCTGTACAGGTTACCGTCTGTCCCCACAAGGTGCTCAGCATGTGTCTGCTTTTAACTCTTATACTGCCACAACAAACAGAGAGCCACACGTAAAATAAGTCATAGCAGAGGTGAAAAATATGTGAAAGCACTGAACAATTGAAAAGGGAGTGTTTTAAACACTTAACAAAAAAATGGTGTCGAAGAAATAAAGTGTAATGTCGCTTACTGTTTGCTGTTCCCATTACACATGATCATTAAAGACCTGCTCTGGAACTTTGTCGACTACTAAGTCTTTTTTAACCTCCTGCTTTGGGCTGGATGTGTCAATGTGTAGTTCATACATGCATAAAAGATGCCTAGCGTTATCCAATGAGGTTACAAGGCGGGCCCAACTTCTCAGCGGACACAGCAGAGTGAGAGAGAGAGCAATGACGTTGTGCACATATTTGCACATACACTACCAATCAAAAGTTTGGGGTCACTTAGAAATGTCCTTGTTTTTGAAAGAAAAGCTAATTTTTGTCCATTAAAATAACATCAAATTGATCAGAAATACAGTTTAGACATTGTTAATGTTGTAAATGACTGTTGTAGCTGGAAACAGCAGATTTTTTATGGAATATCTACATAGGCGTACAGAGGCCCATTATCAGCAACCATCACTCCTGTGTTCCAATGGCACGTTGTGTTAGCTAATCCAAGTTTATCATTTTAAAAGGCTAATTGATCAATAGAAAACCCTTTAGCAATTATGTTAGCACAGCTGAAAACTGTTGTCCTGATTTAAAGAAGCAATAAAGCTGGCCTTCTTTAGACTAGTTGAGTATCAGCATTTGTGGGTTCGATTACAGGCTCAAAATAGCCAGAAACAAAGAACTTTCTTCTGAAACTCGTCAGTCTATTCTTGTTCTGAGAAATGAAGGCTATTCCATGTGAGAAGTTGCCAAGAAATTGAAAATCTCCTACAATGCTGTGTACTACACCCTTCACAGAACAGCGCAAACTGGCTCTAACCAGAATAGAAAGAGGATTGGGAGGCTCCGGTGCCCAACTGAGCAAGAGGACAAGTACATTAAAGTGTCTAGTTGAGAAACAGACGCTTCACAAGTTCTTAACTGGCAACTTCATTAAATAGTACCCACAAAACAACAGTCTCAACATCAACAGTGAAGAGGCGACTCCGGGATGCATCTTCACTCAACAAGTCTAAAGAAGGCCAGTTTTTGTCATGCCTGCATCCGCTCACCCTCCCTGGCGCTCAAGGGCACCAGGCTACCCTTCTTTACACGCACCTGTCACCATCATTACACGCAGCAGCGCTGATTGGACTCATCTGGACTCCTTCACGTTGTTGATTACCCTCTGTATATCTGTCTGTTCCTCGGTGGTGTTCCCTGTGTCCGCGTTAATTGTTGTTATGTGTTCCGGTCCAGACGCTGTTCCTTTTCCGTTTCATGTCTGTCAGCTATTAAACCTTCACCCCCTGTACCTGCTTCTCATCTCCTGCATCGATCCTTACAGTTTTATTGCTTTTTTAATCAGGACAACAGTTTTCAGCTGTGCTAACATAATTGCAAAAGGGTTTTCTAATGATCAATTAGCCTTTTATAAACTTGGATAAGCTAACACAATGTGCCATTGGAACACAGGAGTGATGGTTGCTGGTAATGGGCCTCTAAACCTTTGTATATATTCCATTAAAAATCTGCTGTTTCCATCTACAATAGTATTTTACCATATTAACAGTGTCTACATTGTATTTCTGATCAATTTGATGTTAGTTTAATGGACAAAAAAATTGCTTTTCTTTCAAAAACAAGGACATTTCTAAGTGACCCCAAACTTTTGAACGGTAGTGTAGGTGACGTAGTGGGATATTTTCGGGGACCACTTTTGAGCTTGTGAGTGCTACTTCGGAACTACTGGCTAAAAAGTATAAAAAAGTACCAGAGCATCTCCTTAATAAAGCTTTACTGTCCACTGAAAATGTGCTATTTGGTCTGAAACAAGGTTTTGTTGGCGGTATGCTTTTGGTCAGTAACATAATGACAGAGTCCAAATCAATAAAACTGCTTCTTCTTTCTCTGATGAATAGTTAACTAAGGTTCCCTCTGGTCAGCAACAGAGAGATGGTCAGGGTAGAGTTATTTGTTGTTGTCATGGTTTACATCATCTACACTATTTCTGTCATGCTGTGGTATCTGATCAGAGTGATGTTGTGTTGCCTTTTCAACCTGTTGTTTAATATAAAGTAGCTGGCAGCAGCTGCCATCCTGCCCTGTGTTTAACAGTAACACTGGACAATAACTCTGGATGAACAGCCTTGGTAAGACAGGCATGTCGCTGCACACCCATTCCTACTGACTAATGGATGAGTCCACAGCATCCATTTCATTAGGTGATGGATGGGCCCATTGTGTGGTGAGGCGGGACGATGTTTATGTGGTATCTTTTTTATGACGGGCTCTTTGAGGCTGAGTATTGTGGGTCATTTCATTAGTCTAGGTACAGCCAGATGTCAACGTCAGAGAGACCTCTTCTGATCTGACCAGAATGAGACATTTCAAACCCAGCGCTGTGAAACGTTCAGTACAAATTGTCTTGACGGGTCTGGCTTTGCGTGAGCCTGAGGTAGGAAACAATGTTTTCAGTTTTAAACTGTACAGGTTGTCAAACTTCAGATTTAGGCTGTTCTGTCTGTATATACGTGCATTATTACAATACATGTACACATAGATAGAGGAGCTTTGACACCCCCTTTGTTTTGACATTGCTGCTACTCACTGTTTATTATACAGTATATGCATAGTCACTTTACCCCTACCTACACTACCGTTCAAGAGATTGGGGTCACTTAGAAATGTCCTTGTTTTTTGTCCATTAAAATAACATCACATTGATCAGAAATACAGTGTAGACATTGTTAATGTTGTAAATGACTATTGTAGCTGGAAACAGCAGATTTTTAATGGAATATCTGCATAGGCATACAGAGGCCCATTATCAGCAACCATCACTCCTGTGTTTCAATGGCACATTGTGTTAGCTAATCCAAGTTTATCATTTTAAAAGGCTAATTGATCATTAGAAAACCCTTTTGCAATTATGTTAGCACAGCTGAAAACTGTTGTCCTGATTAAAGAAGCAATAAAACTGGCCTTCTTTAGACAAGTTGAGTATCTGGAGCATCAGCATTTGTGGGTTCGATTACAGGCTCAAAATGGCCAGAAACAAAGAACTTTCTTCTGAAACTCGTCAGTCTATTCTTGTTCTGAGAAATGAAGGCTATTCCATGTGAGAAGTTTCCAAGAAATTGAAAATCTCCTACAATGCTGTGTACTACTCCCTTCACAGAACAGCGCAAACTGGCTCTAACCAGAATAGAAAGAGGAGTGGGAGGCCCCGGTGCACAACTGAGCAAGAGGACAAGTACATTAGAATGTCTAGTTGAGAAACAGACACATCACAAGTCCTCAACTGGCAGCTTCATTAAATAGTACCCACAAAACACCAGTCTCAACTTCAACAGTGAAGAGGCGACTCCGGGATGCTGGCCTTCTATGTAGAGTTGCTAAGACAAAACCGTATCTCAGACTGGCCAATAAAAATAAAAGATTAAGATGGGCAAAATAACACAAACTGGACAGAGGAAGATTGGAAAAAAGTGTTATGGACAGACAAATCTAAGTTTGAGGTGTTCGGATCACAAAGAAGAACATTCGTGAGACGCAGAAAAAAATTAAAAGATGCTGGAGGAGTGCTTGACGCCATCTGTCAAGCATGGTGGAGGCAATGTGATGGTATGGGGTGCTTTGGTGCTGGTCAAGTGGGAGATGTGTACATGGTGAAAGGGATCTTGAAGAAGGAAGGTTATCACTCCATTTTGCAACGCCATGCCATACCCTGCAGACGGTGCTTAATTGGAGACAATTTCCTCCTACAACAAGACAATGACCCAAAGCACAGCTCCAAACTATGTAAGAACTATTTAGGGAAGAAGCAGTCAGCTGGTATTCTGTCTATAATGGAGTGGCCAGCACAGTCACCGGATCTCAACCCTATTGAGCTGTTGTGGGAGCATCTTGACCGTTTGGTACGAAAGAAGTGCCCATCAAGCCAATCCAACTTGTGGGAGGTGCTTCAGGAAGCATGGGGTGAAATCTCTTAAATTGCCTCAACAAATTGACAACTAGAATGCCAAAGGTCTGCAAGGCTGTAATTTCTGCAAATGGAGGATTCTTTGACAAAAGCAAAGTTTGAAGGACACAATTATTATTTCAATTAAAAATCATTATTTATAACCTTGTCAACGTCTTGACTATATTTACTATTTATTTTGCAACTAATTTCATGTATGTTTTCATGGAAAACAGGGACATTTCTAAGTGATCCCAAACTTTTGAACGGTACTGTAACGATCGTCTACTTCTTCCTCCTCCTCAGACGAGGAGAGGCGAGAAGGATCAGAAGACCAATGCGCAGCGTGATAGTTTGACATAATGATTTATTTAAATGATAGACGAAACACGAAAACACTTCAACAAACTACAAAACAAATAAACGATGTAGACAGACCTGGACTTGAGAACTTACAATATACGAAGAACGCACGAACAGGAACAGACTACATACACGAACGACAAACCGAAACAGTCCCGTGTGGTAGACATACAGACACGGAAGACACAGACACGGAAACAAACACCCACAAAACACACGTGAAACCCAGGCTGCCTAAGTATGATTCTCAATCAGGGACAACGATTGACAGCTGTCTCTGATTGAGAATCATACCCGGCCGAACACAAACATCCCAACATAGAAAATAACACATGGACAACCCACCCCAACTCACGCCCTGACCAACTAAATAAATACAAGAAAAAGGAAAAACAGGTCAGGAATGTGACAGGTACTGTACATGTACTAATGACCTGGACTAACCTGTATCCCCGCACATTGACTCAGTACCGGCACCCCCTGAATATAGCCTCGTTATTGTTATTTTATTGTCTTACTTTTTGCTTTATTTTGTAAATATTTTCTTTACTCTATTTCTTGAGCTGCATTGTTGGTTAAGGGCTTGTCAGTAAGGTTGTAATCGGCGCATGTGACAAATAAAATTCAATTTGAAACTTCTGTATGTGATTTACTGCTGCCTGTTCAGAATGTTAAAGGGTTGAGAACGCCCACGTTTTAAGGGTGACTTTTATTGACAGTCTGACTGATTGAATGAGACCTATAGTCATAACAAATTCTTTGTCTCTTTCTGACTCCTGTATGTACTTCTAGGATCATTGTCGCATGGATTTCCTTGCAACACGTCTTATTCAGCCCTGACAGACAGCCTCTACTTGAACATCTCCTCTCTATGTGTTACATAATAACACTGTCCCCTACAGCCAAATTACTCCTTTCATTCTTTGTATTGTGGAACTAACTGCCCCTTCACAACAAGGCACCTGAGTTGGATTTTTGAATAGCATTGAAAAACACCCTTGGGTTTTTCTGACCACATGACCTTACCAGGAAAAACTCAATTAGGGCCTGTAGTTTTTCCTGGTCAGGTAACGGGTGTGGGTTCTCTCTAACACCTATGGAAATCAAGGTCCTTTTGAGGATGGTGTTTCCTGTATTTTGATAAACTGGAGGTGGGAGAGAGATTCCTCTGTCTGATTACTCCAACATCTCTGACACGCTACTAAATAGACATTCCTCAGCCATGACATCATGTCACAGGCCTAACCTTTGAGGACATGACTGGACTCTACAAAACCCTTGCATACCGTCAGCACAGCCGATAGAAGAAACATCTGCTATCGCTTCAGAACCTAGCCCAGCCTGGACTCTGTGTGTGTGCGTGTGTGTGTGTTTGTGAGTGTGTGACTACTCTGTACAGTTTGTTGACAGGCAGCAAGCCTCTGAACTGCTAATGTGGAGCTATCAAGTTAACAGGCAGAGAAAGAGGGGCACAATGTATGCATAACAAACGACTTCTGAGTGGTGTCTCTACTGTTCTCTACTGTGTGTGTGTGTTCCTACTGTAGTCCATATGGATCCAATCGTTCTGCTCTGTTCTGCTCTGGACATCAGCAGCACGCATACATACCTACTCAGTTAGAACCAGCTGTGTGTGTGTGTGCGCTACCGCGGGTCTGTGTGCATGTGTGACTATGACTGTTTCCTCACTGGTAATGGTGCCTGATATCTCCAGTGATATGTATTTTGTATGTTCAGGGTGTGATGCGGGTGCTGGGTGCCTGGGCCCGGCCCTGCCCTGGTGCATGTGATGTGGCCCTACATGGATTGGCATTTGGCGGGGACTCTGGGGCCAGCCTGGGAACAGAGCATAGCACAGCACTACACAATTGATCCTCAGCCAGGCTGGAATGCCAGACATTTGAAGTCAGACGGTAGAAGTTTGACCGAATAGGACCCTGTGTCTAAAGTAAGCCCACAGGGTCAGAGCAGGGAGAAAAAACAACAGAGAACGCTTCCCGCAAGCCGGCATTAGTGAGTGCTGCTCTGCTGTCTGAGTTCTGGCTTATTGAGACGCAGGACCTAAGAGGTTGCTCTGGCGGGTCTGTACGTGCGTGTGCTTGCTCCTCAGGGAGGAGAGAGAGGAAGTCAAACTGCCTCCTGGGACAGTCAGAGTGTCAGTCGGACACACACACACACACACACACACTCTCATCCTCCCCCTCCTCTCTCTCTTTCTCTCTCTCTCTCTCTCTCTCTCTAAGTGGGTGGCGGTGGGATGTCATTACAAGACCATGATAGGACCTGCTGCATAATGCATCCAGCCGTCCTGCTGCTGAGGAACAAATGGCCTCTGGTCAGGATGGAGGGATGAATTATGGATGATAGAGGGATAAAGGAAATGTCACTCTGTGGCAAAAAGTTACAGTTTATAGAAATGTCCCGATGCTACAGATATAGTGCAGCATCAAACTAGATTAGAGCATCAAACCAGACTAGAGCATTCAACTAGCCTAGAGAATCAAACTAGACTGGAGTACCAAACTAGACTGGAGCATCAAACTAGACTAGAACTTCAAACTAGAGTTAGAGCATCAAACTAGACTGGAGCATCAAACTAGAGTTAGAGCATCAAACTAGACTTGAGCATCAAACTAGATTAGCGCATCAAACTAGACTGAAGAATCACACTAGAGTTAGATAATCAAACTAGACTAGAACATCAAACTAGACTGGAGCGTCAAACTAGATTAGAGCATTAAATTAGAATTATAGCATCACACTAGACTCGAGCATCAAACTAGATTAGCGCATCAAACTAGAGTTAGAGCATCAAACTAGACTGGAGCATCAAACTAGTGTTAGAGCATCAAACTAGATTAGAGCATTAAATTAGAGTTAAAGCATCCAACTAGACTAGAGCATCAAACTAGACTAGAGCATCAAACTAGATTAGAGCATCAAACTAGACTAGAACATCAAACTAGACTGGAGCGTCAAACTAGTGTTAGAGCATCAAACTAGAATAGATGAATTAACTGGACTAGAGCATTAAACTAGCCTATTGCATCAACCTAGACCAGAGCATTAAACTAGATTGGAGCATTAAACTAGACTAGAGCATCAAATTAGATTGAATTTCAAATACCATGCAGGTCACTTTGAGTCAGTAAGTAACATGTTCTAGTAGTCAATAACGGACAGTCAGTGTGTGTATTAGCCAGTGTGTTTGTGTGTATGTGTACAGTGGTTCTTCCTTTAAACGTTGTGGCGTACTGCAGCACAGCTTGCGGGGTGCCGCAGAATTCTATGGCATTAAGTGTCAGCCATTGTTGCCAGAATGATGCGTTTTACCACAATCTGCCACCATCTACCACAAATATATAAGTTCAAAAGTTAAAAACCTTTGATGGAAGAACCCCTGTATGTGTGTCACGGGGTGTGAAAATTGCTGTTTTTGCGTGCCACCACCACTAGTGGGACGACTCGAATTGTCACCGCTCTGACGGATTCATCCTCCGTCGTAAGTCCATCCCTGATATATGGTCTTTGTTTTACACGCACGCACGCACGCACGCACGCACGCACGCACACACGCACGCACACACACACACACACACACACACACACACACACACACACACACACACACACACACACACACACACACACACACACACACACACACACACACACACACACACACACACACACACACACACACACACACACACACACACACACACACACACACACACACACACACACACACACACACACACACACACAGCCAAACTTTGCAGCTTCTGTTCTGCTTCCCTTTCTACCTACCTGCAGCTACTAGCCTGCAAGGGGAAAAGGGGCAAACACTGCCAGCTGGGGAAAAACTGCCAGTTGTTGAATTAGTCATATGTTTGATCATTTTGAGAACGCTAAAACATAACCGAGTGTTGGTTCACATGGGCAATTCTATTATTTTCTAAAATTTTATAGGGTGGCCAAGTGGGGACTAAGAACCAGTCGTAGGTGGCCATGAGAAATCAGAAAATTGTATCACAAATAACTTTGAGACTTGTCTTAAACTACAATGCATTGTACTGAATAACTGTTTCAACTGATCATTTGTATCTGTACCTAATCTATTCAAATAAATCAATTTGAAAATGAACATGAAAATAAACCCTTTTTGGTTCCAGGTAAATCCTTTTAGGTTCCAGGTAAATCCTTTTTGGTTCCAGGTAAACCCTTTTTGGTTCCAGGTAAATCCTTTTTGGTTCCATATAAATCCTTTTAGGTTCCAGGTAAATTCTTTTAGGTTCCAGGTAAATTCTTTTTGGTTCCAGGTAAATCTTTTTTGGTTCCAGGTAAATCCTTTTTGGTTCCAGGTAAATCCTTTTTGGTTCCAGGTAAAACATGTTTTTTCAAAGGGTTCTCTTATGGGGACAACCGAAGAATCCTTTTAGGTTCTAGATAGCACCTTAATTTATAAGAATGTACATATTCAGTGGTTAATCACTGGCAATTAATAATTGTCAACCTTTGAAAGCAATGATGAGATGGAATGACAGTGCTACTGTGCATTCCTTCTTTTACCCACCAATCTGATTCTGACATGGTTAGATTGGTAAAAGCAATGAGGTGGGAACCTGGAAACCAACAATGCCTTTACTAATTCCCTACTGTAAAGGAATGGAGGAAATACTACTAATGCACAGACGAATTTAGACCTTTAATCTGTGTGGAAGCACCTGCTTTGAATAAATATACAGGTACGTCCCAAAAAAAAAGAAAAAACCAGCATAAAGTGTCTTAATAGGGCTATGGGCCACAACGAGCCACCAGAAAAGCTTCAATGCGCCTTGGCATAGATTCTAAATGTGTCTGGAACTCTATTGGAGCAACATCATTCTTTCACAAGAAATTCAATAATTTGGTGTTTTGTTGATAGTCCTAACCATAGCACAGAAATAGAATGCTGATTCTAGGTGGGCTAGATCGATGTCATCTATCTTTTTGCCAAATTTTAGGTCGCATCTTATAACTGGGTCATGAAACATTTAGGTGGGTCCAGGAACTACTGATGTAATCTGTACTGGTGTTCTTGTTCCCAACACAGCAGGTGGTGAACAATGATGAACAGGAGTAAACAGTGGAGAACATTGGAGAACAGTGGTAAACAGTGGAGAACAGTGGTGAACAGAAGTAAACAGTGGAGAACAGTGGTGCACAGAAGTAAACAGTGGAGAACAGTGGTGAACAGAAGTAAACAGTGGAGAACAGTGGTGCACAGTGGAGAACAGTGGAGAACAGTGGAGAACAGAAGTGAACAGTGGTGAACAGTGATGAACAGAAGTGAACAGTTGAGAACAGTGGAGAACAGAAGTGAACAGTGGAGAACAGTGGTGAACAGTGGAGAACAGTGGTGAACAGAAGTGAACAGTGGAGAACAGTGGTGAACAGAAGTAAATAGTGGAGAACAGTGGTGAACAGAAGTAAACAGTGGAGAACAGTGGTGAACAGAAGTGAACAGTGGTGAACAGTGGAGAACAGTGGAGAACAGTGGTGAACAGTGGTGAACAGTGATGAACAGAAGTGAACAGTGGCGAACAGTTATGAACAGAAGTGAATAGTGGTGAACTGTGATGAACAGTGATGAACAGTGGAGAACAGTGGTGAACAGTGGTGAACAGTGATGAACAGAAGTGAACAGTGGAGAACAGCGGTGAACAGTGATGAACAAAAGTGAACAGTGGAGAACAGCGGTGAACAGTGATGAACAGGAGTAAACAGTGGAGAACAGTGGTGAACAGTGGTGAACAGTGGTGAACAGTGGTGAACAGTGATGAACAGTGGAGAACAGCGGTGAACAGTGATGAACAAAAGTGAACAGTGGAGAACAGCGGTGAACAGTGATGAACAGGAGTAAACAGTGGAGAACAGTGATGAACAAAAGTGAACAGTGGAGAACAGCGATGAACAGTGGTGAACAGGCGTGAACAGGAGTGAACATTGGTGAACAGTGGTGAACAGTGGTGAACATGAGTGAACAGTGGAGAACAGTGGTGAACATGAGTGAACAGTGGAGAACAGTGGTGAACAGTGGAGAATAGGAGTGAACAGGAGTGAACAGGAGTGAACAGTGGAGAACAGTGGAGAACAGTGGTGAACAGGAGTGAACAGTGGAGAATAGGAGTGAACAGGAGTGAACAGGAGTGAACAGTGGAGAACAGGAGTGAACAGGAGTGAACAGTGGAGAACAGTGGTGAACATGAGTGAACAGTGGAGAACAGTGGTGAACAGGAGTGAACAGGAGTGAACAGGAGTGAACAGTGGAGAACAGTGGTGAACAGGAGTGAACAGGAGTGAACAGTGGAGAACAGTGGAGAACAGTGGTGAACAGGAGTGAACAGGAGTGAACAGTGGTGCACATGGGTGAACAGTGGAGAACAGTGGAGAACAGTGGTGAACAGTGGTGAACAGTGATGAACAGTGATGAACAGTGGAGAACAGTGGTGAACAGTGATGAACAGAAGTGAACAGTGGAGAACAGGGTTGAACAGTGATGAACAGAAGTGAGCAGTGGAAAACAGGGTTGAACAGTGATGAACAGAAGTGAACAGTGGAGAACAGTGATGAACAGAAGTGAACAGTGGAGAACAGTGGAGAACAGTGATGAACAGAAGTGAGCAGTGGAAAACAGGGTTGAACAGTGATGAACAGGAGCAAACAGTGGAGAACAGTGATGAACAGAAGTGAACAGTGGAGAACAGCGATGAACAGTGGTGAACAGTGGAGAACAGTGGTGAACAGTGGTGAACATGAGTGAACAGGAGTGAACAGTGGAGAACAGTGGTGAACAGTGGTGAACATGAGTGAACAGTGGAGAACAGCGGAGAACAGTGGAGAACAGTGATGAACAGAAGTGAACAGTGGAGAACAGCGGAGAACAGTGGAGAACAGTGGAGAACAGTGGTGAACAGGAGTGAACAGTGGAGAACAGTGGTGAACAGGAGTGAACAGGAGTGAACAGTGGAGAACAGTGGTGAACAGTGGTGAACAGTGGAGAACAGCGGAGAACAGTGGAGAACAGGAGTGAACAGGAATGAACAGTGGCAAACAATGGTGAACAGTGGTGAACAGGAGTGAACAGTGGAGAACAGGAGTGAACAGTGGAGAACAGGAGTGAACAGGAGTGAACAGGAGTGAACAGTGGAGAACAGTGGTGAACAGGAGTGAACAGGAGTGAACAGGAGTGAACAGTGGAGAACAGTGGTGAACAGGAGTGAACAGTGGAAGTGTATAGAGTCATAGAACGTCTGAATGGAATGCACACGGTCGGCTGCTGTTAACTGAGCAAGGAAAGAGAATCCCATTCATTTGCTCCTCTGACCCCTCTCCCATTCTGCTTTTCTCTGTGTGAAGAATAGGCTACCTCTCGTGCACACACAGCCTCGGCCTCAGCCTCTCAGGGTAGGCTAGAAGGAGAGAATAAGAATGATCTGGAAGGGTTAGGAAAAGTCTGCAGCCATGACCCTGGGTGTGAAAAAAAATGTATTCGGCAAATTTGACCAATTGTACCGCACATTTCAAAAGGAGTCAAATGATGTCTGTCAAAACTCTCATATGTGTGTGTGTGTGTGTGTGTGTGTTACTATTTCAGTCTGAAGATCTTCCAGATTGTGTAACTTATAAAGAATAGATTCATTCCAGGAAAGTGGAGAGATGTGAATTGAAGAATAGGTTCACTTTGTTAGGAGTTGAATGAAAAAGCATCATTTCGGCCTGGACACGTCACTGCTTTGTACTTCAGAATTGTTCATAACATGTCATTTGCGTACCCTGTATGAATTCTATCCAAATGCACACAGTAATGCTTGTTATTTACAATTTGCTTATACAGATGATTACATGGACATTTACAATGTATGTGGCATTTATTTTAATGCAACATGGTAATTTACACAGTAATAACTTATGAACTACTTGCTACCTAAATGTCGTACAAGGGGAACCTTGTACATTGGTTTATTATACGGGAAAGGTAGGACTAACAGTAAATACATATATATGTCAGATAACAGAACAATATGTGAATGGTAGCTGTGCTGCAGCACTAGTTCATGACCAAGGTTATTTACTGTTTGTTTCGGCTGGCCACTGTGAACTCCTGTAGCCAGAGAAACTTTAAAAAGACAACTATCCTAATGTGGGTTATTTTATCATCCGAATATAATGGTCTTAATTGTCCGGGTTTGGCCTGGGTAGGCCGTCATTGTAAATAAGAATTTGTTCTTAACTGGCTTGCATAGTTAAATGAACACATTTAAAAAAAAACTTGTTTTAAAAACTCAATAATGTTGTAGGTTCATCAGACCCACGAACATTGGGGGAATAACAAAAACATGAACACCACACAAGGGTTAAGGGCAGGATGTCATCTAAATCAAAGCTTAGACTCTTTACTAACCCTGTCTCACATTTGTTAAGCATTACGCTGGAATGCAGGGGAGTGGCCTTCATAGAAACCAGTGTTAGTTCTTCTCCCCTTTCCTCAACTCTGATTGGCTCAGGGCTTAGATAGCAGGTTCTAATTGGTGGAGAGTGTTGATGAGGCTGTATCCAGTTTGCTGAGCAGTGTGTACACAGAGCTGTCTATTCCTAAAGGGTTGTTTAAGGTATTTTCATCTGGTAGAACTAACATTTCTGCGTCCCATATCACCTGCATAAATATAGTCATGTTCTGATAAGAGTGTACAGTAGAGTGTGTACAATACACACACACACACACACACACACACACACACACACACACACACACACACACACACACACACACACACACACACACACACACACACACACACACACACACACACACACACACACACACACACACACACACACACGTTTTACTATCCTTGTTGGAACCTCAAATCTATTTCCATCAAAATCCTATTTTCCCTAACCCCTTACCCTAACCCTTATTCTAACCCAAACCCTAATTGTATCCCTAACCCTATACCTAACCCTAAGCCTAAAATAGACATTGTCCTCTTGGGGACCTGGGACAAAAGTAGTGCACTATAAAAGGAAAAGGGTCCCATTTGGGACGCACCCTCTAACAGCCACTATCTGGCTCTAACTGCCTCTTACTGAGCTCTAAATACCTATAACTGCCTCGAACTGTCTCGAGCTGCCTCCAACTGCCTCCAAATGACTGTAAAACCAAATGAAAAACATTTGGCCTCAAATGTTTCCAAACAACTTTGTTGGATCTAAAGTTTTGTTTATTTACTAAGCTTTATTTTACTAGTCCAGTTGACTAAGAACACATTCAAAATTACAGCAATGAACCTGGGTTAGAGATATTTTTAGTTTATGCAGTCAATAAAAGGTAGAGAATGTGAAACCTGAACCTAGGCAATGCAGAGTGGCAGAGTTGTGATCCATGTAGCATGGTTTGACCAAGCATAGTTTGACCCCCCCCCCCCCCCCCCTCCCCACACACACACACACACACACCACAGGATGTTGCTGGCACCTTAATTGGGGAGGACAGGCTCGTGGTAATGGCTGGAGTGGAATGGTATCAAATACATGGATTGTGTTTGATATCGTTCCATTAGCTCGATTCCAGCCATTCCCCTCAGCAGCCTCCACTGACTCACACACATTCATAAACACATGCCCGCACACATACACACAAACACACACACAGTCGTTATGGCGCCACGTTGTTAGGGCTATGTCCTCCTCCTCTGTAATTATAGGTTGGGTTCGTCCCTACCAATCTTTGATCTCTCTCCAGGATAGTGGAGCTGTGTGTGTGTGTGTGTGTGTGTGTGTGTGTGTGTGTGTGTGTGTGTGTGTGTGTGTGTGTGTGTGTGTGTGTGTGTGTGTGTGTGTGTGCACATGCTTCCAAAAAGCATCTATCTGTCTGTCTATGCACGCATGCGTTAGTGATTTTCAAGCATTCTTTTTATATATAGTATATGTTGTTGCTTATGTCTACATTTAAATTTGTGTTTTCTTGTTTGCCCATGTACTGTATGTTAATGTATATTCATTCTAATTGTCTTCCCCTGTCCTCATCCCCTAAGCCCCCACATCACAATCCTGTCCCAGAGTGTGCTGTTTGGAGAGAGAGAGGGAGAAGGAAAAGAAAGCTGGGCCTGTCTCTGTGTCCGTCTAGTCTATGTCATGAGGTGTCTGACTTGTGGTTTGTTCTGGCTCATGGCCTGGTCATCAGGGCCCTGGACTGAGGAGTGGTTTGGCCTGGTCATCGGGGCCCTGGACTGGACTGAGGAGTGGTTTGGCCTGGTCATCGGGGCCCTGGACTGAGGAGTGGATCAGTGAGGGCTTCGCCACCTTATTATTATGATTGTTGCTATGGCAACCTGCAGATCGGTGAGGGATTCGCTACATACTTCGAGGACTAATCTGGGCCAGAACACAGCAGGTATACTGTACTATACAGACCAGATAGAGGAGAGATTAAATAAAGCAGGTTACTAGACAGCATCATCAGACAGTGTTTGATTACTGATGTCTTTGTACAAAGCTTTGAGAGGGACATTTTCTTCACACAAAAAAGCGCAGCTCCGTAAAACTGGAGCTCAATCTGGAGTACATTTCTTCAACGCTGTGCATTATAAGGGGAATCCTATTTCACCTGAGTTTTGTAATCTGTATGGTGCAGGTGATGCACAAGATCACAAGTTGAAGAATTTGGAATCGGCATAAGATAACGTGCCTTCCCAGTCATTTAAATACGATGGTTATTTTACTCACTGCTCAGCGCCATTTGCTGGTACAAAATGTTCCCCTGAATGTTGAAGGCATCACCTGAATAGATAAGGCATCACCTGAATAGATAAGGATCACCTGAATAGATAAGGGATCACCTGAATAGATAAGGGATCACCTGAATAGATAAGGATCACCTGAATAGATAAGGGATCACCTGAATAGATAAGGGATCACCTGAATAGATAAGGCATCACCTGAATAGATAAGGCATCACCTGAATAGATAAGGCATCACCTGAATAGATAAGGCATCACCTGAATAGACAAGGCATCACCTGAATAGACAAGGCATCACCTGAATAGACAAGGCATCACCTGAATATATAAGGGATCACCTGAATAGATACGGCATCACCTGAATAGATACGGGATCACCTGAATAGATAAGGGATCACCTGAATAGATAAGGGATCACCTGAATAGATAAGGGATCACCTGAATAGATAAGGGATCACCTGAATAGATAAGGATCACCTGAATAGATAAGCCATCACTTGAATAGATAAGGGATCACCTGAATAGATAAGGGATCACCTGAATAGATAAGGGATCACCTGAATAGATAAGGCATCACCTGAATAGATAAGGCATCACCTGAATAGATAAGGCATCACCTGAATAGATAAGGCATCACCTGAATAGATAAGGCATCACCTGAATAGATAAGGGATCACCTGAATAGATAAGGGATCACCTGAATAGATAAGGAATCACCTGAATAGATAAGGCATCACCTGAATAGATAAGGCATCACCTGAATAGATAAGGGATCATCTAAATATACACTGCTCAAAAAAATAAAGGGAACACTTAAACAACACAATGTAACTCCAAGTCAATCACACTTTTGTGAAATCAAACTGTCCACTTAGGAAGCAACACTGATTGACAATACATTTCACATGCTGTTGTGCAAATGGAATAGACAAAAGGTGGAAATTATAGGCAATTGGCAAGACACCCCCAATAAAGGAGTGGTTCTGCAGGTGGTGACCACAGACCACTTCTCAGTTCCTATGCTTCCTGGCTGATGTTTTGGTCACTTTTGAATGCTGGCGGTGCTTTCACTCTAGTGGTAGCATGAGACGGAGTCTACAACCCACACAAGTGTCTCAGGTAGTGCAGCTCATCCAGGATGGCACATCAATGCGAGCTGTGGCAAGAAGGTTTGCTGTGTCTGTCAGCGTAGTGTCCAGAGCATAGAGGCACTACCAGGAGACAGGCCAGTACATCAGGAGACGTGGAGGAGGCCGTAGGAGGGCAACAACCCAGCAGCAGGACCGCTACCTCCGCCTTTGTGCAAGGAGGAGCAGGTGGAGCACTGCCAGAGCCCTGCAAAATGACCTCCAGCAGGCCACAAATGTGCATGTGTCTGCTAAAACGGTCAGAAACAGACTCCATGAGGGTGGTATGAGGGCCCGACGTCCACAGGTGGGGGTTGTGCTTACAGCCCCACACCGTGCAGGACGTTTGGCATTTGCCAGAGAACACCAAGATTGACAAATTCGCCGCTGGCGCCGTGTGCACTTCACAGATGAAAACAGGTTCATACTGAGCACATGTGACAGACGTGACAGAGTCTGGAGACGCAGTGGAGAACGTTCTGCTGCCTGCAACATATTCCAGCATAACTGGTTTGGCGGTTGGTCAGTCATGGTGTGGGGTGGCATTTCTTAGGGGGCCGCACAGCCCTCCATGTGCTCGCCAGAGGTAGCCTGACTGCCATTAGGTACCGAGATGAGATCCTCAGACCCCTTGTGAGACCATACGCTGGTGCGGTTGGCCCTGGGTTCCTCCTAATGCAAGACAATGCTAGACCTCATGTGGCTGGAGTGTGTCAGCAGTTCCTGCAAGAGGAAGGCATTGATGCTATGGACTGGCCCGCCCGTTCCCCAGACCTGAATCCAATTGAGCACATCTGGGACATCATGTCTCGCTCCATCCACCAACGCCACGTTGCACCAAAGACTGTCCAGGAGTTGGCGGATGCTTTAGTCCAGGTCTGGGAGGAGATCCCTCAGGAGACCATCCGCCACCTCATCAGGAGCATGCCCAGGCGTTGTAGGGAGGTTATACAGGCATGTGGAGGCCACACACACTACTGAGCCTCATTTTGACTTGTTTTAAGAACATTACATCAAAGTTGGATCAGCCTGTAGTGTGGTTTTCCACTTTAATTTTGAGTGTGACTCCAAATACAAACCTCCATGGGTTGATACATTTAATTTCCATTGATCGTTTTTGTGTGATTTTGTTGTCAGCACATTCAACTATGTAAAGAAAAAAGTATTTAATAAGAATATTTCATTCATTCAGATCTAGGATGTGTTATTTTAGTGTTCCCTTTATTTTTTTGAGCAGTGTATAAGGGATCACCTGAATAGATAAGGCATCACCTGAATAGATAAGGCATCACCTGAATAGATAAGGCATCACCTGAATAGATAAGGCATCACCTGAATAGATAAGGGATCACCTGAATAGATACGGGATCACCTGAATAGATAAGGGATCACCTGAATAGATAAGGCATCACCTGAATAGATAAGGGATCACCTGAATAGACAAGGGATCACCTGAATAGATAAGGGATCACCTGAATAGATAATAGGAAAGAAGACAAAAAGGATAAAGGGATTGTTCTTATGTCCACACTGTAAAAATCAGCCCACTCTTTTCCCCTCACCCTATACAATTACCCAACGCTGTACTTCTCTCGTATCATCCAGAGCTATATTCTACAGTAGACAGAGTAGTTTGGTAAATGGACTAAACTGAGCTTGACATTTCAAATTGTAACAAGCACCATGTTGAAACCAAAACTCCCAAGCCCATTGTATCCAATGCAAATTAGAGTTATTGTCACTAAACGTTTGGTGCCAACATGAAGTAAAACATTTGATCCCATCATAATGACAGTGGAAAGAAGGAGAAAGTTTATGTTTTTCATGTCTGTACAGATACAATCCTCCCACTCCTTTTCCCTTGCCATCTAGAATTACCCAGAAATGTTCTTCTTTTGTGTGTGCTCTTTAATCACGTCACTTTTATGACATGGTTTTGGCTCGGGGAAAACAGTTAAACTTGGACATGGGTTGCATCCCAAAAAGCACCCTATTTCCTATATAGTGCACTACTTTTGACCTAGGGGCCTTAAGGTAGTATAGGGAATAGGATGCCATTTGAAACGGAGCCGTTACTCGCTACTCACAGTAGGTGAACTTTAGGGAGCAACAGCAGGAAACTCAACCTGGGCTTACATCGCTCTCAACCCCTCCTCTCCTCTCTCTCTCATCCCCTCCTCTCCCTCTCATCTCTCTCTCATCCCCTGCTCTCTCTCTCCATATCCCCTCGCTCTCTTCCCCCTCCTCTCTCTCCCCTCTCTCTCATCCCCTGCTCTCTCTCTCTCTCTCTCTCTCTCTCTCTCTCTCTCTCTCTCTCTCTCTCTCTCTCTCTCTCTCTCTCTCTCTCATCCCCTTCCTCTCTCTCTCTCTCTCTCTCTCATCCCCTTCCTCTCTCTCTCATCCCCTTCATCTCTCTCGCTCTCTCTCTCTCTCATCCCCTTCCTCTCTCTCTCTCTCCCTCACCCCCCTCTCTCTCTCCCCTTCCCGTCTCTCTCTCTTGCTCGCTCTCTCATCCCCTGCTCTCCCTCTCCCCTCTCTCTCATCCCCTCCTCTCTCTCTCTCCCATTTCTCTCTGTTTAGTCTAGAACCAAGACAGAGTAACAGTCTAAAATCAATGTTTTGCTGAGGTGGAGGAGACTTTCAGTCCAACTGCAATACTCACTAGAGCAGCTGCAGATCTTCACATCCGTCTCTCATTGGTTAACACTAGAACCGCCATAGGCCACTGATGTTTGATTTTGTAAATATAAAATGTATACCCAAAACATAGCTGTGTCCTACTCCTTCGCTGACTATTTTGTTTGTATTTTACACTGCTCGTTTTTCAAAATTTTCCAATCACTTTATTCAAATCTATCCCTAATGTAATCCACCAAGACATTGTACTATAGGATGACTTGGTATCCAGCCAGGCGTTAATTCGTCTCTCTCTTCTCACTGAATGAATGACAAATGGATGAATGGGTGATAAACGTGCACCTTACTTCACAATTGAATTAAAAATAGGCCTAACTGAATGATAAGGAGGGTGAAGAGGTTGATTTAATTTAAACAGATTGTAGACACACTTTCCATTGCTTAAATGGAAAGACACACACACACACACACACACACGCACACGCACACGCACACGCACACGCACACGCACACGCATACGCATACGCATACATGCATACATGCATACATGCATACATCATGCTGTCTCTCTGATGCCTCTGGGATTTATCCAGGGTGGGGTCAGAGTGTCACCATGGGGTTTAAGTCATTCAACTCAGAGGCATGGCATGGGTTAAAAATGGGGGATTTAGAACATGTGGGTGCCTTTTGAGTAGTGTAACTTTTTGTTAACATTCTGTCATAAAGCAACAGAGTCTTACAGTCTCACGTCAGCATTAGATTTTAATCCATGTTTCTCAAACATCACATTTCGAAGCTGTTCCAAACGTCAAATTTCGAAGTGTTTAAGGTGAAGTTTAGTCATTAACTCTGATTTTTTAAGACTGGGTTAAGTTTAGGCATTACCCCCAAATTCTTAAAGTTAGGCATTAAGGGTTAAGGTTTGGGATAGGCTTAAATCTAAAATATAAAAAACAACTTTCTATCGCTGGAAATTTCAACGTGTTTAAGGTCAATGCAACCTTTCAAACCAGAGGAAGATGCTTACGCCCATCCCCCGTCCACAACTCCCTAGCAAAATGGAAACCTACTTGAAGGTAACAGCGCTCACTGTTGCCCCTAGTGGCCGGTTTCCCTGTCATCTCCTAATGTCCTCAGACATGGATGGACGTCGAATACTGACTGGTATCACTGGTGACCTGCCAGCAAAAAGAGCATATGTTCAACTTAATAAAAAAACATTTTTCCCATCCCATCTTTCCCCGTAAAATAAAAAATGAGGGCCTATTAAGTGCCAAATAAAGTAACAGTGTTGAGCGTAACAGGATTGATGACTTAATCTTAAATCATCCATAAATCCCATTGTGACAGGGGAAATGGAAGCTTGCTGTGTGCAGGGGCAATTGAATGCAAGCTTCTCAAAAACGTTTAAATTGGTTTTTTTTGCCTGTCTATCTGTGGGTATCAGGGTTGATGTGTTATGCTTGACCCACTCAGTTTCCCACCAGAAGCACCAGAAAATGGCCAAAAATAGTAGAACCAGGTCACCTGCTTTTATTTGACTATTAGATGTTCAATGTTTCTTTAGATTTATTTTTTTAATAAAATAATTGTTCCAGCATATTAAAACTAGACTTCAGTTCCAATAACAGGGTTGACCTTAAAATGAGGGAGAATTAATGAATTCATTTTTTTACCTTAAAATGAATCACTAATCACATGAAATAAATAAGATGTATTTATTCCATTTTCCATGTGGGCTGTAGTTTAAAGCCATGGTGAAGAGACATGGCATTCCATAAGGGTGTGCCCCTATGAGGGAGACAGGGAAGGAGGGAGGGAGGGAAGGAGAGAGGGAAGGAGGGAGGGGTTAATGATCAGTAATTGGTGCAGGGTTTCTTGCCACCTGACAGAACTAGATAAATAACAGGGGAGAAAACTCAGAATCATGCTAACAGAGTTCACACACGTACTCCTACATCCCGATTGCTTAGGTCTTTTGTGAAAGCACCCTAGTTCTGACAATGACAACTCATTTGGCTAGGGAAGTATGTGGAAAGTTACTAGGGAATGAATCCCAAACAACCTGTAAAAATCTCTAAGCGTGTGAAGAAGCCAAAATAACTCACAAATATGATCTAATTTTGAACACATTATGACCAAAAGACATTAATCCCTTTCATTACCTCTTGACTACACTAGCCTAGTGATGGCTGTTTTGTAGACTTAGGGAGCCATGTCTCTAGGAGTTTGTCTAGTCATATTACCAATGTAAATGTGTGGAGTAGCATTGGGAGCAGCAGAAGGTCAGAGCATACTAGTCAGTCAGGCTGTTCCAGTGTTGGGTACAGGCCAGTGGCAGACCTCTTGATGTGGGATAGACACCTTAGACCAGGGTTCCCCAACTGGCAGCTCACAGGCCAAATTTGGCCAGCGGGTGGTTTTATTTGCCCCCCCTGTTTTCTGAGCAAAGAAAACATATATATATATATATATATATATATATATATATATATACTGTATATATATATATTGTTTGGCATTTTCATTGTTGGACATGCATTTTTCTTTTTAAACACCTGGAAATAAGTGATTTTGACCTGGGAAAATTGTTCCCAAGTATTTCCACGCATAATAGAGAGACACGTGATCATATACAAATGTAAGCAAGGTTTGAAATTATGTTTTAGTCATAATATTATATCTGTTTGGGCTTCTTGCGGTCAAGCCTACATATTATTTGTAATTATATTCCGGGCGACTGACCATCCACTCAAGAAAAAAATAACCCCACACCTGAATCTACTTCATGATCCCTGCCCTAGACTGTGTCACGAACTTCAAAATGAGCGTACCAAGGCGCAGCGTGCATTGAGTTCAACATCTTTTTCATACAAAGTGAAACTAGAAAAAAAAACAGCAAAACTTACAAAGAACATGAAGTCGTAGTGCCCAAACACACTAACACAAACAATATCCCACAAAGAAGGTGGGAGATAGGGCTTCCTAAATATGATCCCCAAATAGAGGCGACAATTACCAGCTGCCTCTAATTGGGAACCATACAAAACCACCAACATAGAAATACACATTCTAGAACACCCCCCTCGTCACACCCTGACCTAAACCACTATAGAGAATCCAAGGGCTCTCTAGGGTCAGGGCGTGACAGACTGCCATCCCTCTCCAAACCTGATTAGTAAACTCAGTAAAAAAAGAAACGTCCTCTCACTGTCAACTATTTTCAGCAAACTTAACATGTGTAAATATTTGTATGAACATAACAAGATTCAACAACTGAGACATAAACTGAACAAGTTCCACTGACATGTGACTGACAGAAATTGAATAATGAGTCCCTGAACAAAGGGGGGGGTCAAAATCAAAAGTAACAGTCAGTATCTGGTGTGGCCATCAGCTGCATTAAGTACTGCAGTGCATCTCCTCCTCATGGACTGCAACAGATTTGCCAGTTCTTGCTGTGAGATGTTACCCCACTCTTCTACCAAGGCACCTGCAAGTTCCTGGACATTTCTGGGGTGAATGGCCCTAGCCCTCACCCTCCGATCCAACAGGTCCCAGACCTGCTCAATGGGATTGAGATCTGGGCTCTTCGCTGGCCATGGCAGAACACTGACATCCCTGTCTTGCAGGAAATCACGCACAGAACGAGCAGTATGGCTGGTGGCATTGTCATGCTGGAGGGTCATGTCAGGATGAGCATGCAGGAAGGGTACCACATGAGGGAGGAGGATGTCTTCCCTGTAACGCACAGCGTTGAGATTGCCTGCAATGACAACAAGCTCAGTCCGATAATGCTGTGACACACCGCCTCAGACCATGATGGACCCTCCACCTCCGAATCGATCCCACTCCAGAGTACAGGCCTCGGTGTAACGCGCATTCCTTTGACGATAAATGTGAATCCGACCATCACCCCTGGTGAGACAAAACCTCGACTTGTCAGTGAAGAGCAATTTTTGCCAGTCCTGTCGGGTCCAGCGAAGGTGGGTGTGTGCCCACAGGCGACGTTATTGCCGGTGATGTCTGGTGAGGACCTGCCTTACAACAGGCCTACAAGCCCTCAGTCCAGCCTCTCTCAGCCTATTGCAGACAGTCTGAGCACTGATGGAGGGATTGTGCGTTCCTGGTGTAACTCGGGCAGTTGTTGTTGCCATCCTGTACCTTTCCCGCAGGTGTGCTGTTCGGATGTACCCATCCTGTGCAGGTGTTGTTACATGTGGTCTGCCACTGCGAAGATGATCAGCTGTCCGTCCTGTCTCCCTGTAGTGCTCACAGTGCGGACATTTCAATTTATTGCCCTGGCCACATCTGCAGTCCTCATGCCTCCTTGCAGCATGCCTAAGGCATGTTCACGCAGATGAGCAGGGACGCTGGGCATCTTTCTTTTGTGTTTTTCAGAGTCAGTAGAAAGGCCTCTTTAGTGTCCTAAGTTTTTATAACTGTGACCTTAATTGCCTACCGTCTGAAAGCTGTTAGTGTCTTATTAACGACCGTTCCACAGGTGCATGTTCATACATTTTCCATGTTTCATTGAACAAGCATGGGAAACAGTGTTTAAACCCTTAAGACAGGGTTCTGAAAAAGGGATTTCTTTTTTTGCTGAGTTTATTTCAGTGTCACCGACACCTTAACTTCTTATGGCTAAGGAGCAGTATTTAGCTTGGATGAAAGGTGCACAGAGGTGCCCAGAGTAAACAGCCTGCTCCTATGTCATATTTGATAATATATGCATATTATTATTAGTATTGGATATAAAACACTCTGAAGTTTCTAAAACTGTTTGAATTATGTCTGTGAGTATAACAGAACTCATATGGCAGGCAAAAACCTGAGAAGTTCCACTTCCTGTTTGGATATTTTCTGGGGGTGCCAGATTTTCAACCAAGCTCTCATTGAAAATACAGAGAGATATGGATGGGTTTTCACTTCCTACGGCTTCCACTATATGTCAACAGTCAATAGAATTTTGTCTCATGACTCTAATGTGAAGGGGGGCCGAAGGAGACAGGAATGAGTAATCACTTCCATGAGGTGCCCACACATTGAACTGGCGCGTTCACGTGAGAGTGAGCTCCGTTCCATCGGTCAATTGAAGTCGATGTAATTCTCCGGTTGGAACGTTATTCAAGATGTATGTTAACAACATTCTAAAGATTGATTCAGTACATCGTTTGACATGTTTCTACTGACTGTAACGGAACGTTTGGACATTTCGTCACGTTATAGTGGACACGCTTTGAGACTTTGGTTCGGGCGTTTGGTAAACAATTCGAAGTAGCTAATTGCACATAAATAACGAACATTATCGAACAAATCAAGCATTTATTGTGGACCTGGGATTCCTAGGACTGCATTCTGATGAAGTTCATCAAAGTTAAGGAAACATTTATCATGTATTTTCTGGTTTCTGTTGAGTCCAACATGGCGGCTAATTTGGCTATTGTTCTGAGCTCCGTCTCAGATTATTGCATTGTTTATTTTTCCGTAAAGTTTTTTTGAAATCTGACACAGTGGTTGCATTAAGGATTAAATTAAGGATTTTATTCCATGTGTATAACTTGTATTATCATCTACATTTATGATGAGTATTTCTGTTGAAACGATGTGGCTATGCAAAATCACTTGATGTTTTTGCAACTAGTGAATCTAACGTGCCAATGTAAACTCAGATTTTTTTATATAAATATGAACTTTATCAAACAAAACATGCATGTATTGTGTAACATGAAGTCCTATGAGTGTCATCTGATGAAGATAATCAAAGGTTAGTGATTCATTTTATCTCTATTTCTGTTTTTTGTGAAAGCTATCCTTCGCTGGAAAAATGGCTTTGCTTATTGTGGTTTTGTGGTGACCTAACATAATCGTTTGTAGTGCTTTCGCTGAAAAGCATATTTGAAATAAGACACTTTGTTGGGATTAACAACAAGATTACCTTTAAAATGATATAAGACACATGAATGTCTGAGGAATTTTAATTACGAGATTTCTGTTGTTTGAATTTGGCGCCCTGCACTATCACTGTCTGTTGTCATATCGATCCCGGTAGCAGGATTGCAGCCATAAGAAGTTTTAAAGAGCAACTGAAGGCAACACACAACTTCTCTGTAAAAAAATGGCTTATGTGTCATCGATATTAGTCAGAAACATTTATTGTAGTATTGACTACAAAGTGTAAATAGGATAATTTTGGTTATAAAGTCAGTCTCGTCCAAATATTTTTTAAATGTCAATATCTTAATGGCTTAAAAACATCAAGCCAACTATAAATTGTAGATATTCATATGCAAATATAGAAAGCATTTAATGTGTTATGGCGGTGTAAGGGAGGCGAAGTCAGGTGCAGGAGAGCAGAGTAGAGTAAACATGTGCACTTTTATTCCGTTCAACAATAGGCACAAAAAATGACATAAGTGCCCAAAAACACGGAACATAAACTATAAAAGTATCGCGCGTAAACAAACACCATAAACAATGAAAAATTACACACAAAGACATGATGGGGAACAGAGGACTAAATACATGTAGATTGATTGGGAATCAAAACCAGGTGTGTATGGAACAAGACAAAACAAATGGACATATGAAAAATGGAGCGGCGATGGCTAGAAAGCCGGTGACGTCGATCGCCGAACGCCGCCCAAACAAGGAGAGGAGCCGACTTCGGTGGAAGTCGTGACATAATGAGACAACTGAAAGACGTGCAACATGAAAATATTGTCCCATTGTGTAATTTATTGACAGTCCCTAACTAGCCCCAGAGAGGCTAGCCAAAGTCAAACCAACTTAGCCACGGTCGCACATCGGACGGCTGAAGCTAATTGCCGAAAGATGTTGGCTGGATTGCTAGGTAGTCTAGGCTACTTTCAGACACAATACCTGGTTAGACTGTTTCAAGTTATCTAGAAGGTTGAGTGACTGTAACTGTGTACTGTTTTGGCTGAGTAAATGTACAAACGCATCCCACATTCGAACACACACAAGAGACACCAACATCAAAGCACGCCTCCAAGACCCAAATCCCTTTCTCAGTCACATTTCCTCATGAGGAAAATTGAATCCGAGGCGAAATCAGAAAGTTCAGGCCCACCTTCAATGGTTTCAATGCCTGTCTGCATAATGAGAACCACTAACAACTTATGTGAGACCAAGTTGACTTGAAGGTGAGGCTTACAGCATCTCTCTTAGTGGTACAACAGTTTTCCATGTGAAATGGACTTTGAGTTTGCAGTAACACAGTAACACAGTAACACAGTAACACAGTAATACCTACCTGAGAGAGAATGAGTTGTCCATGGTATTTCGTCACACACACACACACAGTATCAAACAGAGCAGGAGAGTGCATCAAATACGGACCAAATACACACTTGAAGAGATGAGAGACAGACAGTTATTTTTGATTAAATTTTTTACAGTTTTTGATAAGCTACTGTCACACTTGTCCTATTTGATTCAGTGATGTTTGTACTTTCTCCTTACCTTGAGGTAGTGGACTTGCATGAAGATTTTCTCAGCGTTGAGGAAATGTTTGACCAGGGATGACCCAGAGTCACTGACCTGGCCTTTACTCTCCGTGTTGAACCTACACACCAGATCGTCAGTCAGTCAGACAGACAAACAGGCAGCCAGTCAGGCAGACAGACACACAGACAGTCAGTCAGGCAGGCAGACAGACACACAGGCAGCCAGTCAGGCAGAAAGACACACAGACAGTCAGTCAGTTAGACACACAGACAGTCAAACAAACAGACAGACAGACAGACAGACAAACAGACAGACAGGCAGGCAGGCAGGCAAACAGACAGACAGACAGACAGACAGACAGACAGGCAGACAGTCACACAGTCAGTCAGTCAGTCAGGCAGACAGACACACACACAGACAGTCAGTCAGACAGACAGACAGACACAGAGACAGTCAGTCAGTCAGACAGACACAGAGACAGTCAGTCAGGCAGACAGACACAGACAGACAGACAATCAGTCAGTCAGTCAGGCAGACAGACACACACAGTCAGACAGACAGTCAGACAGTCAATCAGTCAGTCAGGCAGACACACAGTCAGTCAGACAGACACGAAGACAGTCAGTCAGTCAGACAGACACACAGTATCTGCTTACCCTGCTGCTATTTCTTTCTTTCAATAGGGGGTCTCCCGAGTGGCTCAGCAGTCTAAGTCATTGCATCTCAGTGTAAGAAGTGTCACTACAGTTCCTGGTTCAAATCCAGGCTGGATCACATCCGGCCGTGATTGGGAGTCCCATTTGGCAGCGCACAATTGGCCAAGGGTAGGCCATCATTGTAAATAAGAATTTGTCCTTAACTGACTTGCCTCGTTAAATAAAAAAATAGGCATTATCAGAACCATTTGAAAATGTAAAGTATGCTCCTTTTCCGAAAGTTAAAAATCTACATCTACAGATGTAATATCTTAATTTTAGCCAGTTTCCTACAGCAGGACAATAATCCTGCAGCAACAAGAAATATGAATTATTATGTTGATAATAATTATTGGACGGTTTTGTAGGTGTTGATACATTTTTCTTAAGAGAAAATTGAGTCTGAAACTTCAAAGTGGAAATTACAAACTTCAGAAGCCTTTTTAAACCACAAATACACTACACGTTTTAAATGTCCTGCATTGCAGGAAAGTTATTCTGCAACAGGGCGATCAAATTAAGATCCTACATCTGTATAGTTCATTCAGTCAGCAGTGTAACCCCTCTTATTTGTCCTGTGCATTAAACAGGCTGCCATTGTGCTAAAGGTAGGCCACAAATCACATCCAGATGTATAATGTCATTCTATAGTGTTTATACGAACTCACCACGCTACGCTTTGACTTTACTGCCCATGACTCACTGAGCCCAGTCTTCCCAAGGAACACACACACACACACACACACACACACACACACACACACACACACACACACACACACACACACACACACACACACACACACACACACACACACACACACACACACACACACACACACACACACACACACACACACACACACACACACACACACACACACACACAGATGAAACAAAAACACACGGAGACTGTATACACACAAAAACAATTAAAACAGTAAAGTAAAAGTGATTCCTGTGCTCTGTCTGGCTGTTTAGAGAAGATTAACTCAGGCTGCCATGGGCTTAGCCCTTGAAGGATTTGTCTATACACAGGCAAGGCAGGCGCCTGGCTAGCAGATCAATACACTCCTCATCACTGGCCATTTATCTTAGCTCCCTCTCACTGAGGAAACAGGAGGCAAGGCTACAGACATGGTGAAACACACACACACACATTCCACATGACAACACATAGTATATCTCTGCAAATTTCAAAAAGGCTTTCGCCTCACATACACACACACACAGCACTCATCATGACAACACTGGGTATCTGGGCAATCTGTATACTGATGATGTTACTCCTCTCAGTCATCCGCCGATTATTTGTGATTATTTCTGGTTACGTACAGTAGGGCTGATCGGCTACCTGCTCTGACCTCCACCAGCAGCTAACAGGGCATAAACTGTAATAGGTTGAGCATGAAGGAGGAAGAGAGGAGAGGAGATGGAGGGGATGGGGGTGGGGATGAGGGTGGGGGGGATCAGACTAGAGGAAGTGACACTAGTGTTTTGTTTGCTCAGTGTGGACTACTGAGGAAAATATACTTCCTGGAGTTTACCGGAAACCTCTTCCTAGGGCACTCTGTATGTGTGTGTTCTTTCCTGTCTTTTGGAAGTAACTGTGTGGAGCTGGTTTCTGAGAAATCTATTTCAGATCCAGTATATACACGACTCAGGTCTGTTCAGGACGATAACTTTCCTTTACACAATAACCTCTATGAATAACTTCAAGATTACAGTAATTACATTAAGGCATAATTACATCAAACATAATGACATTGTTACATGTGATTGCACTACCTGGAACTATATCTTTGTAAAAGATAACTAAAAATAGCAAAGGTTGGTTTAACCATGAGAGATTTCTCAAAGTCAGAGATAGGGGAGAACTGGGATAGTAGTAACACTCTCTATATCTCCAATCTGGCACAAGATAGAATGCACATGCTCAGTTTAGTCCTCAACTGTAATGTGAAGAAGTAAGACCCTGTGATGGACTCTGCAGAGTCCTGGAGCAGCAAGCACCATGCTCTAACAACTGAGCTACAGAGGACCATCACCTGCTTTGGAGTTAGATTCACCAAACTTATATCAGGTTTATAACCAGTGTGTGTAGATATATCTGATGTACAGTACCAGTCAAAAGTTTTAGAATACCTACACATTCCAGGGTTTTTCCTCATTTTTTAAAAATGTTCTACACTGTAGAATACTAGTGAAGACATCAAAACTATGAAATAACACATATGGAATCATGTAGTAATCAAAAAAGTGTTAAACAAATTAAAACATATTTTATATTTGAGATTCTTCAAAGTAGCCACCCTTTGCCCTGATGACAGCTTTGCCCACTCATGGCTCTTGTTAGTGTATGAAACATGATGGATTGACTGGTTTAAGTGTGTATGATGTAATATTGTATGTGTATGTGATTATTTTAATGGAAGGTGAATGTTCATCCTGGATGGACAATAAAGTTGTATTCTATACTATTCTATTAGTCAGGTAAACCAAAGTCCCATTAAGATAGTGTTTTAGAAAGTCATGACAGCCCTTTAGGTTCAGATCGTATGTGTGTACCAGCAATGACATGACAGCTGTGAGACAGCTGTGAGACAGCTCTCTCCTGACCCCCCCCCCTCTCTCTCTGTCCCCTTCTCTCTCTCTCTCCTGCTCCCCCCTCTCTCTCTTTCTCCTTCTCTCTCTCTCTCTATCTCTCTCTCTCTCTCTCTCTCTCTCTCTCCTTCTCTCTCTCTCTCCTTCTCTCTCTCTCACATTTAACAGTGGTTTAGATTGTACAATGATTCTCTACACTATGCATTGCTTGTTTTATCACATAAACCGAAATTAGGCAAACTATGAGAATTTTAGCAATCAGGAAATGGCAGACCGATTTCTGCATATTGCACCCTTAAATTCGCTGCTCTGTTTTGCTTGTTTACAGCGGGTCATTTATAGGGAATTGTCGGAGGCGTTCTAGTATTGTTACATCAGCAACATTTTGAGAATGAAGGCGTTAAGCCTCCTCCCCCCGTCTACGCTGCTGCTACTCTCTGTTATTATCTGTGTATAGTCAATCTAGTAACTATAATTACATGTACATATTACCTCAATTACCTCGACACTGGTGCCCCCGCACATTGACTCTGTACCGGTACCCCCTGTATATAGCCTAGCTATTGTTATTTACTGCTGCTCTTTAATTATTTGTTTTTCTTATATCTTACTTTTTATGAGGTATTTTCTTAAATCTGCATTGTTGGTTAAGGGCTTGTAAGTAAGCATTTCACTGTAAGGTTTACACCTGTTGTATTTGGCGCATGTGACAAATACAATTTCATTTCATTTGATAATATGGCGTCCGTTCTAAAACCTGCCCAACTCTTAATATGGCTCTGCTAGATATTTTAAAGTTTAAACAGAGCTCTTATCTGACTGCTAGGTGTGCTCTCTCTCTCTCTCTGTGTGTGTGTGTGTGTGTGTGTGTGTGTGTGTGTACATCTACAGATTACACAGGTTTCACTGTGGAAACCGGATGAGGTATGAAAACACTAGAAACTATGCCGATAAATCAGCAGGAAGAGTCGCCTCTCAGCCTGTCTCTAAATATAACTCTTCTGAAAGAGACAGATAAACTATGGTTCCCTCCTGGGTCTGGCTTTATGCAGGTGTGTGTGTGTGTGTGTGTGTGTGTGTGTGTGTGTGTGTGTGTGTGTGTGTGTGTGTGTGTGTGTGTGTGTGTGTGTGTATGTGTCTGTTTTCAACTATGTGTGTTCAAATGTGGGTTTGAGCAGTGACCAAGTGAACTTGAACAAAAACAGCCTTCAGATGAGCTCTAAATGAACATCCTTAAATTAAATCCAAGATGGCGTAGCAGTGTAGACGTGTTTGTTTAGTCCTCTCGTGTACGTTTGTATTTTTCGTATTTCTTGTATATATTTTAACTTTTTTTTTCTATCTCTTTTCGATTTTTAATTCGATTATACCTTCCGGTAACCTACCTCACCCAATGTGATACGGAATCACTATTATTTTTTTACTTTGGAACACATTCAAGAACCCCCAGTAGCTAACCAGCTAATCAGCTACAAGCTAATTTAGCCATTTTTAGCCGCTGCTAGCAGCTTTTACCTTCTGCACAGACACCAGCCCTGTTATTAGCCTGGATATTACTCACCAATTTACCAGCATTGGACTGTCTCTCGACAACAACGCCGGATTCCTGCCGTAATCCCTGAGACAATACTTCTGATCCTCACAGCTAGCTTGCAGCTAGCGCCACTGCCACGAAGCTAGCACCAGTTAGCAAACACAATTCTACAATCACAACCTCTCTTTCGCCATCGCCATCCGGCTTGGATTCTCTGTCGACACGACCACGTCTGGTCTGCAGACAAATACCCCATCCGCTGTGCCCTCAACCGGCCT
Organism: Salvelinus fontinalis; assembly: GCF_029448725.1. Lineage (NCBI taxonomy): Eukaryota > Metazoa > Chordata > Actinopteri > Salmoniformes > Salmonidae > Salvelinus > Salvelinus fontinalis. The sequence goes on from NC_074692.1 coordinate 43,243,208, forward strand.
CCGTCTGAGCAGACCCCCTCCGTCTGAGCATACCACCCCCCGGGCTACTAACTTTAAACGCCGCGTGCTAGCTTAGTGGTGGCTTCCCTACTCCATCTATGGCTGCCCCCTGGACACTATGATCACTTGACTACATAGCTGATGCCTGCCGGACTGTCCATTAATTCACGGTACTCCATTCTGTTTATTTGTGTTTTATCTGTCGGCTCTGTGTTTTAACTCAGGATCTGTGTGTAGTTAATCCGACCCTCTCTGCCTAGTCGTCGCCATTTTTACCTGCTGTTGCTGTGTTAGCTGACTAGCTGCTGTTATCTCACCTGTTGTTTTAGCTAGCTCTTCCAATCAAGACCTGCAATCACTTTTTGCCTTACTGTATGTCTCTCTCAAATATCAATATGCCTTGTATACTGTTGTTCAGGCTAGTTATCATTGTTTTGGTTTGCAATGGACCCCATAGTTCCACTCTCCGTACCTCTGATACCTCCTTTGTCCCACCTCCCACATATGCGGTGACCTCACCCATTGAGACCAGCATGTCCAGAGATACAACCTCTCTTATCATCACCCAGTGCCTGGGCTTGCCTCCGCTGTACCCGTGCCCCACCATACCCCTGTCTGCACATTATGCCCAGAATCTATTCTACCACGACCATAAATCTGCTCCTTTTATTCCTTGTCCCCAACGCTCTAGGCGACCAGTTTTGATAGCCTTTAGCCGCACCCTCATCCTACTACTCCTCTGTTCCTCGGGTGATGTGGAGGTAAACCCAGGCCCTGCATGTCCCCAGGCACCCTCATTTGTTGACTTCTGTGATCGAAAAAGCCTTGGCCTCATGCATGTCAACATCAGAAGACTCCTCCATAAGTTTGTCTTACTCACCGCTTTAGTACACTCTGCCAACCCTGATGTCCTTGCCGTGTCTGAATCCTGGCTTAGGAAGGCCACAAAAAATTCTGAGATTTCCATACCCAACTATAACACTTTCCGTCAAGATAGAACTGCCAAAGGGGGAGGAGTTGCAATCTACTGCAGAGATAGCCTGCAAAGTTCTGTCATGCTTTCCAGGTCTATGCCCAAACAGTTCGAACTTCTAATTTTAAAAATTAATCTCTCCAGAAATAAGTCTCTCACTGTTGCCGCCTGCTACCGACCCCCCTCAGCTCCCAGCTGTGCCCTGGACACCATCTGTGAATTGATCGCCCCCCATCTAGCTTCAGAGTTTGTTCTGTTAGGTGACCTAAACTGGGATATGCTTAACACCCCGGCAGTCCTACAATCTAAGCTTGATGCCCTCAATCTCACACAAATCATCAAGGAACCCACCAGGTACAACCCTAAATCCGTAAACATCGGCACCCTAATAGACATTATCCTGACCAACTTGCCCTCCAAATACACCTCTGCTGTCTTCAATCAAGATCTCAGCGATCACTGCCTCATTGCCTGTATCCGCTACGGGTCCGCGGTCAAACGACCACCCCTCATCACTGTCAAACGCTCCCTAAAACACTTCTGCAAGCAGGCCTTTCTAATCGACCTGGCCCGGGTACCCTGGAAGGATATTGACCTCATCCCGTCAGTCGAGGATGCCTGGTCATTCTTTAAAAGTTACTTCCTCACCATATTAGACAAGCATGCTCCGTTCAAAAAATGCAGAACTAAGAACAGATATAGCCCTTGGTTCACTCCAGATCTGACTGCCCTCGACCAGCACAAAAACATCCTGTGGCGAACTGCAATAGCATCGAAGAGCCCCCGCGATATGCAACTGTTCAGGGAAGTCAGGAACCAATACACGCAGTCAGTCAGGAAAGCAAAGGCCAGCTTTTTCAAGCAGAAAAAGCTCCAAAAAGTTCTGGGATACTATAAAGTCCATGGAGAACAAGAGCACCTCCTCACAGCTACCCACTGCACTGAGGCTAGGTAACACGGTCACCACCAATAAATCCGTGATAATCGAAAACTTCAACAAGCATTTCTCAATGGCTGGCCATGCCTTCCTCCTGGCGACTCCAACCTTGGCCAACAGCCCCGTCCCCCCCGCTGCTACTCGCCCAAGCCTCCCCAGCTTCTCCTTACCCATATCCAGATAGCAGATTTTCTGAAAGTGCTGAAAAACATGGACCCATACAAATCAGCTGGGCTTGACAATCTGGACCCCCTATTTCTGAAACTGTCCGCCGCCATTGTCGCACCCCCTATTACCAGCCTGTTCAACCTCTCCTTCGTATCATCTGAGATCCCCAAGGATTGGAAAGCTGCCACGGTCATCCCCCTCTTCAAAGGGGGAGACACCCTGGACCCAAACTGTTACAGACCTATATCCATCCTGCCCTGCCTATCTAAGGTCTTCGAAAGCCAAGTCAACAAACAGATCACTGACCATCTCGAATCCCACCGTACCTTCTCCGCTGTGCAATCCGGTTTCCGAGCCGGTCACGGGTGCACCTCAGCCACGCTCAAGGTACTAAACGATATCATAACCGCCATCGATAAAAGACATTACTGTGCAGCCGTCTTCATCGACCTGGCCAAGGCTTTCGACTCTGTCAATCACCATATTCTTATCGGCAGACTCAGTAGCCTCGGTTTTTCTAATGACTGCATTGCCTGGTTCACCAACTACTTTGCAGACAGAGTTCAGTGTGTCAAATTGGAGGGCATGTTGTCCGGTCCTCTGGCAGTCTCTATGGGGGTACCACAGGGTTCAATTCTCGAGCCGACTCTTTTCTCTGTATATCAATGATGTTGCTCTTGCTGCTGGCGATTCTCTGATCCACCTCTACGCAGACGACACCGTTCTGTATACTTCTGGCCCTTCCTTGGACACTGTGCTATCTAACCTCCAAACGAGCTTCAATGCCATACAACACTCCTTCTGTGGCCTCCACCTGCTCTTAAACGCTAGTAAAACTAAATGCATGCTTTTCAACCATTTGCTGCCGGCACCCGCACGCCCGACTAGCATCACCACCCTGGACGGTTCCGACCTAGAATATGTGGACATCTATAAGTACCTAGGTGTCTGGCTAGACTGCAAACTCTCCTTCCAGACTCATATCAAACATCTCCAATCCAAAATCAAATCTAGTCGGCTTTCTATTTCGCAACAAAGCCTCCACTCACGCCGCCAAACTTACCCTAGTAAAACTGACTATCCTACCGATCCTCGACTTCGGCGATGTCATCTACAAAATATCTTCCAATACTCTACTCAGCAAACTGGATGCAGTCTATCACAGTGCCATCCGTTTTGTCACCAAAGCCCCATATACTACCCACCACTGCGACCTGTACACTCTCGTTGGCTGGCCCTCTCTTCATACTCGTCGCCAAACCCACTGGCTCCAGGTCATCTACAAGACCCTGCTAGGTAAAGTCCCCCCTTATCTCAGCTCGCTGGTCACCATAGCAGCACCTACCTGTAGCACGCGCTCCAGCAGGTATATCTCTCTGGTCACCCCCAAAACCAATTCTTCCTTTGGCCGCCTCTCCTTCCAGTTCTCTGCTGCCAATGACTGGAACGAACTACAAAAATCTCTGAAACTGGAAACACTTATCTCCCTCACTAGCTTTAAGCACCAGCTGTCAGAGCAGCTCATAGATTACTGCACCTGTACATAGCCCATCTATAATTTAGCCCAAACAACTACCTCTTTACCTACTGTATTTATTTATTTATTTATTTTGCTCCTTTGCACCCCATTATTTCTATCTCTACTTTTTTCTATCTCTACTATCTCTACTTTTTTTCTTTTTTTTTAACTTGCTATATTGTATTTACTTCGCCACCATGGCCTTTTTATATTTTTATTTATTTATATATATATTTTGTTTGCCTTCACCTCCCTTATCTCACCTCACTTGCTCATATTGTATATAGACTTATTTTTCACTGTATTATTGACTGCATGTTTGTTTTACTCCATGTGTAACTATGTGTTGTTGTATGTGTCGAACTGCTTTGCTTTATCTTGGCCAGGTCGCAATTGTAAATGAGAACGTGTTCTCAATTTGCCTACCTGGTTAAATAAAGGGGAAATAAAAAATTTAAAAAAAGACCCACTGGCTCCAGGTCATCTACAAGGCTATGCTAGGTAAAGTGCCGCCTTATCTCAGTTCACTGGTCACGATGGCTACACCCACCCGTTGCACGTGCTCCAGCAGGTGTATCTCACTGATCATCCCTAAAGCCAAAACCTCATTTGGACGCCTTTCCTTCCAGTTCTCTGCTGCCTGCGACTGGAACGAATTGCAAAAATCTCTGAAGTTGGAGACTTTTATCTCCCTCAACAAATTTAAACATCTGCTATCCGAGCAGCTAACCGATCGCTGCAGCTGTACATAGTCCATCGGTATATAGCCCACCCAATTTACCTACCTCACCCCCATACTGCTTTTATTTATTTACTTTTCTGCTCTTTTGCACACCAGTATCTCTACTTGCACATGATCATCTGATGATTTATCACTCCAGTGTTAATCTGCTAAATTGTAATTATTAGATTTATTGCCTACCTCCTCATGCCTTTTGCACACATTCTATATAGATTCTTTTTTTTTCTACCATGTTATTGACTTGTTTATTGTTTACTCCATGTGTAACTCTGTGATGTTGTCTGTTCACACTGCTATGCTTTATCTTGGCCAGGTCGCAGTTGCAAATGAGAACTTGTTCTCAACTAGCCTACCTGGTTAAATAAAGGTGAAAAAAAAAATGATGAGGATTTATATCAGCACAATGGAGGTGTCGATTACATCTCACATTCCAATGTTCCAACTTGTAAACAAGGCTGCATGAGATTTCTCGTAATGCTACTCTATGCAGTCAATGGCAATTGTCCGCTTTGGGTATAATGCCAGGGGCCACTTGTGGATTTGACAGCTCAAACACAGTTCCACCTCCGTCAAAGTTAAAACAACAGTTATGTGGATGTCGGCTAGAGCAGATGTGATTGAGTAGATCCCCAAGTGTTTATTTATGAACTCAACAAAAAATGAATTGTCCCTTTTTCAGGACCCTGTCTTTCAAAGATAATTCGTAAAAATCAAAATAACTTTCCAGATCTTCATTGTAAAGGGTTTAAACACTGTTTCCCATGCTTGTTCAATGACCCATACACAATTAATGTATATGTACCGGTGGAACGCTCGTTAAGACACTAACAGCTTTCAGACGGTAGCCAATTAAGATCACAGTTATGAAAACTTAGGACACTAAAGAGGCCTTTCTACTGACTCTAAAAAACACCAAAAGAAAGATGCCCAGGGTCCCTGCTCATCTGCGTGAACGTGCCTTAGGCATGCTGCAAGGAGGCATAAGAACTGCAGATGTGGCCAGGGCAATAAATTGCAATGTCCGTACTGTGAGACGCCGAAGACGGAGCTACAGGGAGACAGGACGGACAGCTGATCATCTTCGCAGTGGCAGACCACGTGTAACAAGACCTGCACAGGATGGGGACATCCGAACAGCACACCTGCAGGAAAGGTACAGGATGGCAACTGCCTGAGTTACACCAGGAACGCACAATCCCTCCATCAGTGCACAGACTGTCTGAAATAGGCTGAGAGAGGCTGGACTGAGGGCTTGTAGGCCTGTTGTAAGGCAGGTCCTTACCAGACATCACCGGCAACAACGTCGCCTGTGGGCACAAAGCCATCGTCGCTGGACCAGACAGGACTGGCAAAAATTGCTCTTCACTGACAAGTCGTGGTTTTGTCTTACCAGGGGTGATGGTTGGATTCACATTTATCGTCAAAGGAATGCGCGCTACACCGAGGCCTGTACCCTGGAGTGGGATCGATTTGGAGGTGGAGGGTCCATCATGGTCTGGGGCGGTGTGTCACAGCATCATCGGACTTAGCTTTGCGTTATAGGGAAGACATCCTCCTCGATCATGTGGTACCCTTCCTGCAGGCTCATCCTGACATGACCCTCCAGCATGACAATGCCACCAGCCATACTGCTCGTTCTGCGCGTGATTTTCCTGCAAGACAGGAATGTCAGTGTTCTGCCATGGCCAGCGAAGAGCCCGGATCTCAATCCCTTTGAGCACGTCTGGGACCTGTTGGATTGGAGGGTGAGGGCTAGGGCCATTCCCCCCAGAAACTTGCAGGTGCCTTGGTAGAAGAGTGGGGTAACATCTCACAGCAAGACCTGGCAAATCTGGTGCAGTCCATGAGGAGGAGATGCACTACAGTACTTAATGCAGCTGGTGGCCACACCAGATACTGACTGTTACTTTTGATTTTGACCCCCCCTTTGTTCAGGGACACATTATTCAATTTCTGTTAGTCACATGTCTGTGGAACTTGTTAAGTTTATGTCTCAGTTGTTGAGTCATGTTATGTTCATACAAATATTTACACATGTTTCGTTTGCTGAAAATAAACGCAGTTGAGAGTGAGAGGGAGTTTCTTTTTTTGCTGAGTTTATTTAAAGCAGTCAGTGTTTGAAACACTCTCTTTATGAAAATGTTGATCCCCAGTCGTAAATATACAGTTCTAGTCAAAAGTTTGGACACACCTACTCATGCAAGGTTCTTCTTTTTTTCTTCTATTTTCCACATTGTATATTTCTACATTTCTACATTCAAAACTATGAAATAACACGTATGGAATCATGTAGTAACGAAAAAAGTGTTAAATATTTTATATTTGAGATTCTTCAAAGTGGCCACCCTTTGCCTTGATGACAGCTTTGCACATTCTTGACATTCTCTCAACCACCTTCACCTGGAATGCTTTTCCATCAGTCTTAAAGGAGTTCCCAGATATATGCTGAGCACTGTTGGCTGCTTTTCCTTCACTTTCTGGTCCAACTCATCCCAAACCATCTCAATTGGGTTGAGGTCGGGTGATTGTGGAGAGGCCAACACTCTCCTTCTTGGCCAAATAGCCCTTACACAACATGAAGGTGTGTTGGGTCATTGTCCTGTTGAAAAACAAATGACAGTCCCACTAAGCACCTACCAGATGGATTGGCGTGTCACTGCAGAATGCTGTTGTAGGCATACTGGTTAAGTATGCCTGGAATTCTAAATAGATCACAGACAGGGTCACAAGCAAAGCACCCACACACAATCACACCTCCTCCTCCATGCTTTAGGGCGGGAACTACACATTCGGAGATCATCCATTAACCTACTCTCCGTCTCACAAGACACAGCTGTTGGAACCAAAAATCTAAAATTTGGACTCATTAGACCAAAGAACAGATTTCCAGTGGTCTAATGTCCATTGCTCGTGTTTCTTGGCCCAAGCAAGTCTCTTCTTCTTATTGGTGTCCTTTAGTAGTGATTTCTTTGCAGCAATTCGAACATGAAGGCCTGATTCACAAAGTCTGTTGAGATGTTGAGATGTGTGTGTTTCTTGAACTCTGTGAAGTATTTATTTGGGCTGCAATTTCTGAGGCTGGTAACGCTAATGAACTTATCCTTTGCAGCAGAGGTCTGGGTCTTCCTTTCCTGTGGTGTTCTTCATGAGAGCCAGTTTCATCATAGCACTTGATGGTTTTTGTGACTGCACTTGAAGAAACGTTCAAAGTTTTTGACATTTTCCGCATTGACTGACCTTCACGTCTCAAGTAATGATGGACTGTCATTTCTCTTTGCTTATTTGAGCTGTTCTTGCCATAATATGGACTTGGTCTTTTACCAAATAGGGCTATCTTGTCACAACACAACTGATTGGGTCAAACGCATTAGGAAGGAAAGAAATTCCACAAATGAACTTTTAAGAAGTCACACCTGTTATTTGAAATGCATTCCATGACTACCTCATGAAGCTGGTTGAGAGAATGCCAACAGTGGTTACTACATGAATCCACATGTGTTATTTCATAGTTTTGATGTATTCACTATTATTCTATAATTTAGAAAATTATCAAACGTCATTATCAAACATCACGTCACAAACGTCATACGTCACGAGCCAAGATGTGTTTGTCCTGCTAGAACCTTATGGCTGTGAGTGATCACACCTTGCGCATGTGTGCATGCACTTGTGAGTGTGTACAGATGTGTGTGTGTTTGTGCATGTGCTTGTGTCCATGTGTGCGTATATGAGCTACCACACCTGGCCCTTGGTGCCTGCAGTAGAGGACCCGGGGCCCCATTCATCAATGAATGTTTCATAAACACGTCCAGACCCATAGCAGTGACCTATGTTTACAAGTAGGGGGAGGAGGGGGGGGGGGGTTCTGGTAAGCCAACATACGGAATTGTTTTAGGATTTGTTTTAGGATTCAAGAATGTGCTCTTGTAGGCTACCCGTGCACGTTGGTCCACACACAAAATCATTTCAGCATCCAAACCCCAACAGTGCACTGCGCACCCACAGTTTGATGAATAGAAAGAGACATCAGTTAGAAAACCCCTACATGTACTGGAAGGAAATTCTGCCAATGTCATTAGGCCTCCGCTTGCAGGCTGAATTGAAGCATCCACTGTTGTCCACGCGCGCCTCGATATCGGCCACTCATCTCCACCTTGTCCACTTCTGTCTTGGTAAAAAGTAAGTGTTCTCGTTGAACCACAATGCAATTTGAAGCATTTACCACCCGGTTTCAAGTCAATTCGCACATTGTTAATGTGGCTGAATGCAGTAATGTTAAATAATGGTGTAGTAGCCTACAGTTTTCTTGGCATTTTGAGTTAATTGTGATAGAGTCATGTTTTAAAGGTAAGCGTACCCCCACAAATGTTTTACTTACTTTCACCCCTGTTGCTAACTTGCACTAGCACAATTGCTAACTAGATGGGGTCATACAGAAAAGCAGAGAGAACACCATGTGTTCATGAGACCGATTTTCAGAATGTGCCTGGTCTGACAAACAGCACTGTAGCTCTGCCACTTTTCACTACAGATGTGGAAGGTCGGCATAGGCGGATGTGGTGGATTCCGCTTCATCCATTACCATGAGCCTGTCCTCCCCAATTAAGGTGTCACCACCCTCCTGTGGTGTAGAGTACCGACCTTAGTGCTGCCTGTCAATGCAATAGAATCCTACGCAGATGCATTCTGCCTACAATAAAATCTCTTGCATAGTTAGTTTTGCATAATAAGTATTTCGTAGTTCGTTTTCTTTCTGTATGTTGCATTGAAAGTGGCTAATATTTTGTTGATTAGATCACAATTCTCACAGTAAAGGGAAACATTGATAGTGTTAACTAAATGGGAAACTCTAGTTAAGTGAAGTTCAGTCTCTTGCTTCTCTGTGCATGCTGGTATTTATTTTGCCTGGTGACGGGTGTAGCTTAGAGGGAACATTGCAACTCACACATGGTTATGGGCAACAACAACAAAGACACCTGTACTATTTCAGATATAGAGTTGAAATGCATTACATTTTGAGTTTGCATCCCAATATTACACTTTATATTCATCACAAAAATATCTTTATCAATTGGGAAATTATGAAAAATATTAATAACATTGAGGCCAAAGAGGGCGCTTTTGGTCATTGACTGCAGGAAAGGACTACAGATTTCAACTAATCATTGCGCTTACTGTACATACATACAGTATATACATGCCTACTGGTACATACATGTACTGAACTACATGTAATTAATCATTCATGTTTTGGTTCAGGATTTCTTGCTGCTGGAGACCTTTTTTGACACGGAGAGTTAAGTTGATTTGAGAAATGCATAGGGAGATGGACAGATCCTGTGCACACCTTTTTCCACTGATGTTTACTGAATGGTGAAAGAAGAAATGCTGTCTTTCTGCTATCTCTTCCTCTCACTCCCTCTCTTTCTCTCCTCCTTATTGTATAATCTCTCTCCTTTCTATTCCATCTTTCTCACCTTGCCTCTTTCCCACTTCAGCATCTGTCCCTCCTTTTGTCTCTGTCCCAATCCCTGCTTGTCTCTATCCACTTCTCACTCTTTCTATCTTTCTCACTCCCTTTCTCCCCCTCCTCTCTCCTCTCAAAGCAGGGTCTTCTCCCTTCCTGTGCTGTAGCTTGTGTCCAGAGCAGATTGATTTAATTAAAGTGAGAGCTGGAGGGAAAGTTAAGGACGGTCAATATTTGTGTCTGCTGCATCCAACTGTAAACACCATAGACTGAAAGAGACTGAGACAGACTTAGGAGGTGTGTGTGTGTGTGTGTGCCAGAATTTCCCTACTTTGCTATTTGAAAGTGTTTCCCACATTTTTCTTCACAATACAATAACTATTTTCCCAGGATTATGTTTTATCATTGTGTCTTAGGTAATAACAGTTGTTACATTAACAATAACAATTATGCTGAACAAAAATATAAACGCAACATGCAACAATTTCAAATATTTTTTACTGAGTTACAGTTCATATAAGGAAATCAGTCAATTGAAATAAATTCATTAGGCCCTAATCTATGGATTTCATATGACTGGGAATACAGATATGCATCTGCTGGTCACAGATACATAAAAAAAAGTTAGGGTCGTGGATCAAAAAACCAGTCAGTATCTGGTGTGACCACCATTTGCCCCATGAAACGCAACACATCTCCTTCACATAGAGATGATCAGGCTGTTGATTGTGGCCTGTGGAATGTTGTCCCACTCCTCTTTAATGACTGGGCGAAGTTGCTTGATTTTGGCGGGAACTGGAACACGCTACCATACACGTCAGTCCAGAGCATCCCAAACATGCTCAATGGGTGGCATGTCTGGTGAGTATGCAGGCCATGGAAGAACTGGGACATTTACAGCATCCAGGAATTGTGTACAGATCCTTGCAACATTGGGCCGCACGACAATGGGCCTCAGGATCTCATCACGTACAGTATCTCTGTGCATTAAAATTGCCATTGATAAAATGCAATTGTGTTCATTGTCCGTAGCTTATGCCTGCCTATACCATAACAGCACCGCCACCACGAGGCCCTCTGTTCACAAAGTGGCATTGTGTTGTGGTTAAAACTGCACATTTTAGAGTGGCCTTTTGTTGTCCCCAGCTCATGGTGCATCTGTGTAATGATCATTCTGTTTCATCAGCTTTTTGATATACCACACCTGTCAGGTGGATGGATTATCTTGGCCATGCAGAAATCTTCACTAAGGGATGTAAACAAATTTGTGCACAACATTTGAGAGAAATAAGCTTTTTGTGTGTATGGAACATTTCTGGGATCTTTTATTTCAGCTCCTGAAACCAACACTTTATATGTTGCGTTTAGATATTGGTTCAGTGTATGTTCTGCCATTGTATTCCAGACAAGGCCTCACCATTTAAGCTGTTTATGCAGACTGGCTGGATTGACCAGGAAATCCTAAAGTAAGCTGATTGGTTGAAACGTCTGCAGTTACACTCGTCAGAAAAGGCCTAGTACGCTATAGTGTTGAGGTTGAACTCTGGAGCTAGTTCAGTTACATTTTAGTAATTTAGCAGACGCTCTTATCCAGAGCGACTTACGGAAGTAAATGCATACATTTTTGTACTGATACCAGTGATGTATTTTTCATGACTGTGAAAACATTGTGGCCATGTCTAATACCAATACAACATTATTGAAAATGTGATGCACAAGGTTTGA